>NW_009632756.1:66958-76599 GCF_000690535.1 Cariama cristata | reverse complement strand
CTTTCCCTAACTCGTCCCATTAACTTTGCTTCAGATTAAATGGTTTTGGTCTACTACATTTTCTTTTTCTTTCAATTTCAGGTAAACCAATAAAGTGACAAGACTTTAATCACCTGCTTTCTACCTAGTGATGATTAAAGCTAGGAAAGCATCCTGGCACGATACAAGCAGGAAAAATGTTTGCATTAAGAGTAGACACCTCACCCACTATTGTACCTATGGTTTACAGCACACATACCACAACTTGCAGACATCTGGGAACATGCATTTTCCCAAACTGATTGCCAATAGGCCTGAACACACCACAGGCAGGTCTGCACCCTCCATTTTATCTGCATTGCTAGTGAGTAAGCAAAATCGCATGCATCCCTTGGAATGGCAAAGCACACCGGTCATCTTCCCCTTCACATCTCCCTTTTAACGTAGAGACAGCATGTGCCACAGGGCATCACCACCACAGCCCTGCATATGAACCTTTAAACATTCCTCAGAAGGGAAGCCCAGGCTTTCGGGCAAGGCTGAGGGACTCTCATCGGATCTCAGGGCATGTTTTTAAGCTGTTTCTCAAGACTGGCTTTTCTCGACATTCCCATTACCTCACCACACTACGTCTCCGTGGGCTGTGACGACAGCCTGAGCGCACACTCTGGTTTCCCAGCTCCAGGACCAAGCATACGAGGAGCGTGCCAGGTCTTTAACACGCTGTTAGCTCCTGGCTCTGCTCCCCCACCACACCATTAAGGGCCTGCATGTCTTCAGCATGACTCCCAGCTCCTGCTCGTCCATGGCTCTCCTCCAGCGTGCCAGACCCGGTAGTGAGATGCAGCTGCCGGGATTGTGAGAGCATCAGGTGCCCACATCCACATCCCACTCCACCATCGCAGACCCAGAGAGAAGGAGGAGGAAAGGGGATGCTCCCCCTCACTGCTCAATGTTTGTGGTCACACGGCTGTGCCGTCGTGGCTACGTCGTCCTGCCTGGCTGGGTACAACTTGATTTCTGTTGGGAAGTTTACAGCGCTGGCTTCTGAGGCAGAATGGTCGGGTAGCTGCTATGCATGGTAAGGGCACAAAAAGCCTTGGCATTTCAAATGGGCAGCTTCCAGATTTCATTATGCAATTAGTTTCTGTGCTTTGCAACTTTTAAAGAAAAAAATTGCTTTTCATTAGCAATGTGATCCCAATCTTTTGCCAGCAAGCTGCCACTTTAATCACAGCAGGTACTATGCTGTATTTGAGGGTGTTTGGGGGTGTCTATATACTTATGCCATACTGCACACTGAAGTTATAGTCAAACCTGAGCAATTTTGTCCCTAAAAAGTCTTTTTGTCAGTGGTGCTGTTCTGGATTTAAAAACTGGCTTAATCAAGACCAAATTTAATTCAGAAGTATAAAAGGGACACAAGACCAAATTTACGTCAGAAGTCTAAGGGGCAGAGTCATGACCTCAGGTCATTTCTGGGTGACCAGATCTGCAGCAGCACACAGAAAGCACACTCCTTACCTCTGCCGTTCCCGGCTAGACAGCCACAACAGGAGCAGCCAGGTCAGCCAGACCACCTCTCATCACAGGCACTTAGCTGACACACGTCAGTTAGATAGCTGCTCCACCTTTTGTCCACCTCCCAGTCCAGATGTTTGAGGCACCGACCACCTGGAGCCCCCTCCCTGTAGGATGCTTCTGCTACACGGTTTGGACGTAACCCTCAAAAGCCTTTGGATGAAAGATGCAAATGAATAGAAAAGGCAAAGAATATTTATTTGCTCGGTAGCCTTTGAGAATCTCTAAGCGAGGACCAAGATCCTGCTGTGCTAGGTGATGCACGTGAATAGCAAAACAGCAATTTCCATTTTGCCCTTTCACAGGAATGGGAATTAGAGCAGTCCTTCCACAGTAATTTCCCTGACGTGCTTGAAATGCAGATGTGGTGGCTTCTCTTTGCGCTTAACTTGGGAAATACTGTTTGTGTCTCTATTTCAATGATTTTGACAATTTATGCCTTTACTTACTAGTCAAAATAGAAAGAAAAAAAATAAATTATTCTTTCTGCCTATCTGACTGACTGCACCAAGATAAAATGTTGGACAAGTAAAGATACTAAAAAAGGATTGAACTCCCTAGAGGAAAAGTTTCATTAGAAAATTCAACTGAGATTAATAAAACAAAATAAGTGTGTGTGGCATTTCTTGTGCATTTTGTAGGAAAAGCAACTTATTATTTATGATGTATATGCTGTGATCTCAACGATCTCAATGATCCTCTTTTTCGTGTATGGAGTCACTCTTTTTTTCGGTAAGCAGTGTTTTGGTTGGTATACTTAGCAGCCAAAAATTACCTCTTCAGACATGCTTTGGAGAGAGAAAAGGATGGAATGGCCTTTTTGCACAACTTGATGGATGTCTTTTGGCATTTCAAACTGAAGAGCAAATACCATAAATCATGTCAGCAACACAGCCAGGATCCAAACCCCACAGGCACTGGAGCCCTAGGTCCAAATATCAGCCACCCATTGCGAGCACTTCTCTCAGCTTCTTTTGCTGTAAAGGACGGTGGGTGTGAAGAAATAATGGATGGTGGGCCTGGCCTGAACATCACAAGGAGCAAAACATCGTAATAATTACTGGCAAAGGCTGAGAAATAAGGCTGCTGTATGCCAACAGTTCTTGCAACTGATGGCAAAGCTCACCATTTTCTGTCCGTCTGTCTTTCTGCCTGTAAGCGTCGAACTCATAGGCTCACTTGAGCCCAGCTTGATCCAGGTCATAGAGAGCTTAAGCTCCCACGGGTTTTGTGGAAACAGGTGGCTGGATGGGAAGGACTCAACGTGCTGCCTGGCTAGAGGGTAAGGCTGCACCGATTTGCTTTTTGCTATTTGCAGCTGAAAGTTTCAAATGGTCACCCCTTACCCTTGAGAAGGGGAATTTAGGTGGAAACAGTAGAACCTGTTAAATCACTGGAGTTTTAAAGTGTCTGCCATATGGAAGGTGCGGAGGGACAATGTGCGTTCTTGCAGCGCAAGCGACGGAGCCACCAGTATTGAGGTAGCCTCATACTCTTGTTTTTATACACTACTCCCATCAGGTGCAATGACCCAGCAGCAATGTGTAGGCACTGAT
Organism: Cariama cristata; assembly: GCF_000690535.1. NCBI lineage: Eukaryota > Metazoa > Chordata > Aves > Cariamiformes > Cariamidae > Cariama > Cariama cristata. The sequence goes on along the minus strand of NW_009632756.1, from coordinate 73,483 downwards.
TTGCCCAGCAGAGTCACGACAGTGACTGCTGAAGCTGCTGCTCTGTTGCACCAAGCTCTGTGCTCTCCAGGACATACCAAAAGGTTCCTCAAACACCTTCCAGTCCCACCCCAGACACACATACACGCACACTTCACAGCCTATGGGCCATCCCTGCAGGATTTTCAATCCACAATTTCCTTTTGCTAAGTGCTAGAAGCAGTCTTAAAAACGCACTGAATGGCTCAATGAAATGGAGGCTTGAGTTTTCAAGACACCAGAGCTATCACAACCTTGACTATAATTGCATTAATAGCAACTGGACCATTTAACCTGCTGTAGTTCACTAATTGCAAACCTTGTTTCCTCTTTAAAAAATTTGGGGGGATTTTAAGACTTCCTGAAGGGCTGTCAGTTTGGTTCAACATCTGCTTTTCTTTCCTTAATTCCGAAAAAGTGAGTTGGCTTTATTAATACCTCAGCTGAGGGAGCAGGGTGTTCACTCAGTGAGGGGATCACGGGGGCTGCCTCGAGCCTGTCTGAACCCTGGGAAGGGGCAGAAGGGGCAGAAGGAGCTGTAATGTTGTCTCTTCCTCTGTCTTCTCCTTCCTTCTTTTTTCTCACTTACTTGGTCCCTCGTGAAGCTGGCTGGCTCTCACAGCCTTGCTGGGACTCCCTCTGTATGTATATAGAAATCTTCATGTATATACTTGTGTGCATGTGCACATACCTCTTTTTGCCATGGTCCTGCTGCTGCAGTAGAACCAGAGGGTCAAATTCCCCCTTATTTTGAGATGCTAGAGGTTCACTGAAAGCAACGGAAATTGCACCAGAAATTTTTGCCTGAATGTTAAAAACCGGTTTTGTGCCCACAGAGTTGGACCCTCCTACCACCATCACCCACGACATGTCAATACCTCTCCTTCCCTTATCCCCCTTGCTCCCCAAACCACCTGGAATGGCATTTTGGAGAGTGGAGGTGAGCTCCCTCTCAGCCTGGGCTCTATCAACCATCTCCCCTTGAGACCCGCTCCCCAGAACTGCCTCTTTTAGGGTCCCCAGACATGCACTTCTGAGGCTTTCGGAAGAATTGCCCTTTAATGCAGCAGTGCAGATAAGCGGGAATAGTGGTGTGATACAGATCTTCCATATTGAAGACAGATCCAGTCTCCAGATTCTTTAATGCATTTCAGCATTATTTACTCTGACATGACACAACCTGCCAAGATAAGATATTTTCAGTGATGAGAGATATGCGTTACCTCCAGAGGACTTTGCACCTCCCTGGAATTTTATGCCTCAAACACCACTACAATAGAGCCATTTCTGAGATTTTAAAGCACCCAGGTAACATTATGTTTCACGTGTCTTGGCTTTTTGAGCTCTGGCTGAGGCTAGAAATGCAAGTGATAAAATGCATCTGGAAAAGCCTGTCTCTTTGTTTATATCAGAATCACAGTCCAAATTTACAGACCAAAGCGGGGGCAGGTATTTCTGCTACATTATTTTCCTAAAGAAAATTAAATATCCATAGGGAGTCAGAATCAGTCTTGAGAGAAAAAATAAAACCAACCAAATATTAAGAAGTAGACAATAAGTCTCAGTGGGAGCTCAGGATCCACATCTTTTCTGAAGCCTTCTGTACCAACTTCACAAAATGGCAGCTGTCCTGCAGCCAAGCCAGTCACCTTGAAAATTTCTGGGTTCAGTGCGTAAGGGTTGAACAGTTACATTTGCTGTCAGGTCTCATAAACAACTTTCAGAAGGTCTCCTAACAACGGGCCTGATCCTCATCTGATTAAAATTAAATTCTGGACAAGGAAATCCAGCCAGTTTATAACATCTGAGGGTCTTGCTTGCTGCGCTTATGCCAATTATTACATAAATGTGCCTTCAATTAAGCAGAAAGTTTTGTTAAAAATATAACTGCAGAGACAGAAATAAATGGGCAGTATCTTTAAACTCATTTCACATTTTCTTGCAGTAAATACTATTAGACGAAGTGAGGCTGTGTTAGGTGAGGTTGCTGTCTTTGTACAAGACCTTGCTATATTGCACCCGTAACACTAAACATTTCTTCGTAAAAAAGAGGATAGGGAATAAAAAGCTGGAGGAATGCAGACATCTATTAATGCAACCATTTCCTTGCTAGGAGGGGTTTTTAAATCTCCTTGACTCCTCCAAATGAGCAATCCATCTCTACTCCGGTCGGGAAAAGTGGCTGTATTTCACTCAGTCAAGGTTTCAGAAAACCCCATCATCGTTTGTGGCTCGTATAAGAGGCATGGGCACTCCGGCACTCGGAGAACCCCGGTTCTCTGTCCCCGGTCACCCGGTGCCACCTGCCAGGCGGTCGCTCTCTGTCCCCCTGCAGCCATCCCACTGTGTGGGCTGAGGACACACGTACAAGGTTTCAATTTATGCATTTCTAGCCTAGAGGCAGAAAGTGCTGCCTAGTGAGCTACTCCAACCACCAGAAAGAGATCGAATTTTTTAAAAAAAAAGAAGAAAGAAACACACTTTCCTGCTTACTTGCAATCTGATCTCACACTGTGCAGCCTTTGAATTAAGCACCTCTCTGAGAGGCAACTGTCCTATTAGCATAACGTATAGCATTAAAACATGGGGCTCTTCCCAGGGAATGCTTTATTGTGTGCATGCTTCATTTTTAATATTCATGGCCAGCTCTGTTTAGAACATCCTTTTGACAGAGGAGAGGCGCCGAGATAAGCCGTTGGGATAGCGGTTGTCCTGGAAACAGCAAGATCCACTTATTTTTAGCACCGAAGTCATCCAGTTAAACAAACTACATTAAAGGAACATTGTGATTATGACACAACAATAAAAAGATGTGTGGCTTATTTACAGTCACTGGGACGGCGTGACGCCTCGTCTTCGGATGCCAGTTCTGGCTGCCAGCAGCCTGGCTGCGGCGCTGGCAGAGCAAAGCGTGCCCTTTCCTTTGGGGCGATGGCAGAAACCCAGGAACGGTCCGAGGAGGGTGGCGGGGAAAGCAGAGCGTGTGCCTCCCCTCGGCCAGGCTGCTCTCCGTAAGTAAGGAGGATCCTCCTCAAACGTGCAGCACAAAACAAACTAAGGTATGCTTTTTCAGCAAGGTATGCTACCAGGAATGTATAGATCAGAAGGCTATGAAGTATGAGCGAACCAGGGCAGAAACAGGGAGGTGAAGATTATCTCTTCATCCTTGCTTCCGAGCGCTGATGGTCTCCAGTCCCTGGTGTGCACCACCTTAGTGACCCCAGAAAATCTGGGAACTCCACCCAGAAGGTCAGCCCCAAGCCCAAAAGCTAAACCACAGGCACAAGAACTACACCAAAAAAGTGTCTCTATCGGAAGGTTTCCTCCCCACGTGTGTTGGGGCAGCCTGAACTACAACAAGCAGTGCCCTGCTCCTGGTAGTTTGTTCCTGATCCTTCAGGATGCACAGCAAAGCCACAGGTGTATGAAACCAGAAAAAGCAATGAAAGTTAACAGCGGCTTTTCCAAAGCTAATTGGAAAAAAATCTTTGGGCCACAATAAGGCTTCAGTGACAGTTTAAAAGTGGTTCTTGCTTTATCTAAGCCAATTTGTTTGTTCTCATTTCTTCAAGTACATGGCAAGAAGGCCTGATGTGAAAAGAGACCTCCTAGCCTCAGCAAAAGCTGTGTCATTTTTACTACCGTAAAGGTCTACTTGTTGGAGTTTGCAAAACATTGTGCTCAGTTAGACAGTGCTGTCTGGATATTAAAGCACAGCTTTGACACACCTTGACGCATGGCTTCCAAAGTTTCAGGGGCTGTTCTACCCCTCGCGTTGGTTTTGGTGAGAATTAGCAAAGCCCAGTGGGTATAACAGAGATGTAAGAGCAAACAGGCACAGCCACCTCCATAGCTATCGGGTGATGGTGACCTACACATCCCAGACAATACCCATCAAATCAAGTGTTGCCTGAAACTTTTGTCTCCCTAAAGGAGGAAGAAAAGAAGAACGAGAAAAGAGGAATAAAAATTAGGCAGGGTCAAAAGAGAGAAGGGAAGAGGTAGAGGAAACTGGGGTGTACACTGGGACAAGTTTCTCCTTGACATGGAGAAAAGGGTAACTTTTAGCTGAAGGAAGCATGTGGGGAAAGGCATAGAGACAGGGGAAGAACTGTACCCACAGAGGGCCCATGTACATGTAAATCGGAGAAATTCTAGATAGAAAAAAGGATTGCAGGAAGGCTTTGGTATATGCAGCAAGCTTGGCCGTTAGCCTCATTAGCACACGCAGTCCTGCAGGTTACATCTGCTTGAAGCTGTCCGCTGCTGCTACCCCTTGTCAGTGGCAAGGGTTTTCCTTATACCAGAGCTGAATTTGGGTGTGATGGTGTACAGAGACAGAAAACCCAAACTCAGTTTTCTTCCAGATCTCTTAGCCTTTCCTGTGCAGAAAAATGGAAAGTTTCAAGTAAAACCACCCAAGAAAGATGGGCATAGCCACTCCCTGTGGGTAAAACTGGAGGCGTTCAAGCCTTTGCTGTGGTTGTTATCTCCCTCTCTCAAAAAAAAAAAAAAAAGGTGCATACCTGAAGTTCATCCTAACCTCTTCACAGCTGTGGAAAAATGACTCACTGGAAGCTCAGTGTCTTCCTGGCACTGGTTAAACTGGCTATTATCAGTCCATCTGAGCAGAGTGGCTGGTCTTGGAGCAGCTATTCTAACAGAAGCTTACCTCTCTGCTTTCAAGTAACTGCTCACTCCCAAAATAATTCCAAAGAAAAATCTTTGCTTGCTTCTTCAGTATATGCCTGCCATCGAACTTCTGGTTCATTGCTGATGGGAAATGAGGTGACCTCCTGTAAGCAGAGACAGCTGGTGAGGAGGGGGAAAGAGACACAAGACTTTCTGATCGCTGCATACAATTCCTGAGGGGCTTTGACAACACCCTCTTAACACATAGCACTGTCTTCTTTGGTACTGGTGATGCCAGTAGGGATTAGATTTCACATTCATCATAGCGTTAATGCTGTAGAAAATGAGACCCTAATGCTTTGATTTATTTTGCTCTAGCTTTTGTAAGATGCTTTTGCTACAGTAATGAACTGGCCATTGTGTAGCTTCGCTATCAGCAGGATGGGCTGCCAACGGCTCGGTGGCATGCTGTGACAACGAGACTTAGCGGTGGCTTTCCTTGGGCTGAAGGAGGTCATCTGTCATCCTGCCCGGACGAGGTCACCAAACCCTCTCTGTTCTCCAAGTGGATGCAGGCATATAGCACTACTTGCGTTACCTCTCAGGAGAGGGGTCGCAGACCTACCCTATCATTCACCTGCAAATACTGCCTGAAAATCAGCGCTTATATTATGACACTGCGGCAAGAGGAGCATCCCGGGAGTTCCTGTAGTCTTGCCAAGTGCACCTCCGAAGCCCTAGGTGCAGGTATGAAAGACTGAATGTTGGACAACTGCACGTTAATCCAGCAATTATCCCCCCCTCCAGCTCTGACTTCCTCAGGTAGGTTCGAATACCTCTGGGCCAAGCATTCCTCCTTGTCACCCCCAAGAATGTGCTTCTGGGTACAAAAGGCATGAAGCGAAGCCAAACCACAGCTCTGCTATCTCATTTTGTGGCTGCAATTATTTGTTATAAACTTTTTTTTCTCCCCCCCTCAAAAAAATTTATTTTTAAACAAGAAACTCTGGGTTAATCCCCTCTCCCCAGCTTTTAGGTACTTTCTCCCCTTACAAAATTCCAATTTTGCATCCCTTATGCTTTCTTTTTCTCCTTGTGCCACTCGTCTGTTTTTCCACTCTGCCAGATGGAGCTGAGGGAAGAAAAAAGAGGGAAATAAACACAAAAGTGAGGGGGAAAAGAAAGCACCCTTGATTTGAACTCACTCAATATATCTAATGATTTTTCTTAATTAGAACCTATCAGTAAGCTGTATTACTTCTGTTTTTCAAGCTATTTCTTATAGCCTCCTCCCTTCCTACTTTTGCTGCTTTAGCTCAAACAACCGCCGTGCACTGACGTTCAGCTTTGCTGGGCCCTGACTGTGGCTCGTCGGCCAGAGGGAGCAGAGCTGAGCCCAACGGACTGCCCCGTGTTCAACTTGGTGTCCCTGGCCCCAGGTGTTGCCATACTCAGCAGGGCTTTTTACGGCTCCCAAAAGCTGTGTCAGATGGTGGTAACCATCAGTCACGAGTAACCACAGCTGGAGTTCAACCCCTGACCTGTAAGTCGCTGGTCAATCTGTCAAGCTGTGCTTTCCTTCTACAATCAATTTTTTAATTCTCAGGTTTTGAGTCACGATGACTGCATTAGCTGTAACACAGAACTCCAGGATGAGCGAGGAGCTATATTGACCCTTTCCACACACTTGGGCAAGAGGAGGTGGGGACATGGTGGAGCAGAGTGGATGGACCCCCTCTGTTACCCAGCCCAATAACCTAACCCTATTTACATAGCAACAAACAAGCAAACACCACATGGAAAGAAGGAAGGATTCTTTCCGATGGTATCTTGCATTTTCACGTGGTGAGTCAGAGATAAAAGCATCTGGAAGGG
>NW_009632756.1:41191-66927 GCF_000690535.1 Cariama cristata | reverse complement strand
CCCTTGTGAGGAGCTGTCTCCAGAAGCCTTGATTTTACGCTGGTATTTCCAAGAGGAGTGCACGGTATTGTCATGTCCTGCTTTCTTTGATAACTGGAGGTGAGGGGAGAAAGGTAAACTGTGTGTGTGTGTGTGTGTGTGTGTGCGTGTGGTCTCTTTGATGGCTGGGCTATTGCCACGTTACCTCGGGAGGGCAGCCTCCTTGCTGATGAAAATCTGCCCTGCTTCAAAAGACCTCTGCTGGTTTCCATTAGCCAAAAGCATCAGCTGGTCAGATTAGGGTGAGGAGAAAAAACCCAACACCCACAGCAAACACATCCCACCCAGGCACACACATCTTGCCAACCCAAGGCCACGGGAACTTTGTGGGAAGAGAAGATGCCCACCTTTCAATATCAGGCAGTGATATGTCAGGGGCACTGACATGCCAGGGCTACTTCAGGAGTGCTGCTATCCTAATTGCATGTAAATCGGTATGAAAACGGGAGGTTTCACAGGGAAGAAAGAGAGAATAAAATCTATGTGCACAAGGATTCCACCTTCTGATCCACCATTCAGGTGGCAACAGGACAGCTACCGGTGACAGCCACAAGCTCCAGCCCCCAGGTGCCGGTGCCGTGGTGAGCTGCCTTCAGGTGCCGGGCAATTTGCCATCCCACGTGAAAACAAAGATAAAGAACGTGAACCACCACTTCAGGAGCCGTCGCAATGGAGTTACCCCAGCCATATGGGAGAAATTACTTCTTCATGCCAACAGCAGTCCAAAAGACACAGATCTTTCAGTGGATCGCAAAGCAAACTTTTGTCTGATTTTTGTTATATTTTAATAACAGACTTCAAAAAATGCAAGGCACTTCCCTCCTTGCTAATGTATTTCCTTTACATTTAAGTAGAACTAAAGACTGCTGACACTAAGTATATGTAGGCAGCAAAATACCTCCTCCCTTCCCCAAAAAACCCTCCTACTCATTTTGTGGCCCAAAACCTCTTCTCTGAAAAACTCAGGTTAACTTTTCTTAATCCTCACATTTCAGGGTACATTTACAATTAGAGTAGTATTGGAGTAGAACGACTGAAAAAGCAAGCAAAAAGCTATCAAATGCATACATGTATGTGTGTGAGAGCGTGCCTATAGCTATATAATACTCTGTAAAAGATACCATTTTTCAGATTACCCAGAAACTGGTCAAATGCCTGGAAAATACTCCTTCCAAGTTTTCAGACCGGCCCCTGAAACTGCACAAACAAATCTTGTCCCATTGGAGTTAGTGGAATAATTCGTGTTTGGCTTGGACTCAGTCTGCTGCATGCACATGAACTCGTACGTGCAGATACTTGTCTGAGTCTGCGAGCCAGGTAGATAACTGTATAAATTTTGTATTTGTGTGCAATCTTGTCCAGCTGGCCCATAACATTTGCGTAGGCTGTATAGACAGACATAATTACTGTATATGCTCTTGCTTTTCCTGCCCTGTTTAGCCAAAAGTTCACTCTTGCAGGTCTGCTGGGCTGTACTGCTCTCACGGGATTAAAGCGTGCAGTCACATCATCTGAATCCATCACAGGAGGGAGACAGTAGCCAAATATTTGCCCCTAAGGGTGAAAAAAAAGCTCTACTCCAAATTGTCCTTAGAGCTGGTTTTAAGGATGAGCACTCAGGGTAACTGCACGGTGCCTCTGGACTTGCAGGGTCTCATTAGAGCAAGGCAGGGAGCAGGCCAAACCAGCCAAAATGAGGGCTTAAGACAGGACTAGCCCACGGCTTGGACCCTGCCCAGGGTCACCCGAGGCACTGCTAGCCCCTTGTTACCCCCCATTAATTGCCCTGAGGTCAAACAGCCTGCAATATCGGGCAGTGATATGTCAGGGGCACCGACATGCCAAAGCTACTTCAGGAGTGCTGCTATCCTAACTGCATGTTAAACAGCATGAAAATGGGAGGGTTTGCAGGGAAGAAAGAGAGAATAAAATCTATGTGCACAAGGAAAGCCCTTTTCGGGAAAATTGTGAGGGTCAAGCTGACAATGGGGTGAAAGAGGAGGGGAACAGCAAGTGAAGATCATCACATACTAAGCAGGGGAGGGTATAAATGAAGCAAAACCTGTAAAATTATAACACTCAGACATTTATTTGACTTCCATTTTAAGTGGCTGGATTTTACTCATTGTCTCTTTCTGGCTTCTCATAAACTCCTGTGACACCAATGGATGGAGACACAGAGGATTAACTTGCAGACAACCCGTTGCAAACTTCAGCCACCCTGTAGCCATTTAAGCAGATAACTCTTTTTATGTAGGGCAACTGATGGGGAAACTGTGTCACCATTTTCTTTCCTGCTTCCTTTGAGTGGTAAGATGAGAAGCAAGAACACTTCAGACCCTGAGAGCTCAGCTTCCCTTCCCCCTGCACCGGGGGTGCCTGGGTCACCCCCACAAATGCCAAAAGCTTTTGCTAGGCAGCGGCAGGAAACCAGAGGCATCTCCCAGAGTCACAAAAGCTGGTCCTTACCTGCCTCAAGGCAAAGAGGGAAGAGATTTAAAGCAATTCAATCCCCTCTGCTGTCAGCCGAGTGCTTTATGTGGCAGCCAGTTCCTTGGATTTATATAGTACACAGAGTGAGAAAATATATTCGTCCTATTTGCTTTGCTGGGCTTTGCCACGCTGTGTGTGCGACTACCTGGCAACAAGTAAATCTCCCCAGATCCCACCCGAATTGAAACATAAGTTCTGGGATACAGTCTGGAGTGTATTTGGAGCATAGGGCAAAGAGAATTCTTCTTAAATGATCTAAAATGCCGCTCAGCAACCTAGAAAGCTTTTTCCTGGGTCATCAGGAGCAAACTCACTTGCTCCTTTCGGTCTCCTGGGGAAAGCAGCAGATTGGATTAATGCAGATTTCGGTTCCTCTCCAGCAGGAGCCCGGCTGTGCCACCAAGGCATGGCAGGCAGCACTGGCAGCATAGCCGGTGCTCTGCCCATGCAGGAGGACAGCAAGGTGGTGGGAAACCCTTCCCGGTCAGATCCGAACTCTGCGGCACAGCTCCCGGGCATGCTGGCATGGAGGAGGGTGAGGGCAGGTAGGGCACAGAGCCAGAGTTGCCCGTGGAGAAGAGCAGGGGATGCAGAAACCAACAACAGCCCTTGGATTGCTCCTCTAGCCTGGTCATTCCCAACATCTTCTGTGTTACAGCAACCAAAGCGGTCAAAAAAGCCCCTTGAGATTCATTTTGTCAGGAAGAAGGAAGGGTTGGTTGTGGTCCCCCAGACCCCATCTTGTGACCGGAGTCGTTGCCGCTAGCCCTGCTTCTGTTCCCAGCACAAGGGAGCAGGGTGAGAAGGGATAAAGGTCCACTTGAACTTGCTTCTAGCTGACGTGAGGGGCCAGACTGGACAGCCGGCAAGGACTGCAACAAAAGGGGGTCAAAAACCAGCCCTGAACCATCTCCACAGCCCCTCTTGCATTTAAAGCAAGAGAATGGAGCAACTTCAATCCAGCCTGCTGCCCCGTTGGCTCATGATATGGCAACTCGAGCAACTCAGTAATCTGTTTGCCATGCATTTTTTGAAGCAGGAACATAATTTAATTCCCTTTAAGGAGATCAAAACCAGGGAACATTTAAGTAGGACTTCCTGCCCAGTGTGAAATACAAATTCTTTTCATCATGGAAACCTAACTGAGCTTAAACAATAGTAAATGAAACTGGTTATGCAATGAAGTTGTAGGAGATCAAAGCTGATTTCGGTTTTTAATTAAGATAACAAGGTACCTGGATTAAGGAAGCTAGTGGTAACCCACCGCCTAACTACTTAAAGAAACACAAACACTTCCCCATTAACTTGGTGCATGCACAGAAGAAAATGAGGCAGCATAGGAATTTGCCTGTACTTACAGCCAGGAATTGAAACTAGGAAATATCCTACTTGAATTGATCTACATCAGACACCGTTTCTTCAAGAAGGGAGAGGATCTCATGAATTCTACTGATTATTACCCTGTCTTCTGCTCACTTCTGCTGCACATCCCTTTAAATATGTGTCTTTGCGTGTATTGCCAGGTTGTCTGTCTGTCCAAAACCCCTACCGTTCCTCTTCCACCCATGGGACTATCTAAAATTCACAATCTTGTAGGTCGTTCCAGTCAGGAAGAAAAGCCAGTGAAGGGCTTAGGTAGTTTTTTGGAAGTAGCTCTGTTTATTTACAAAGGAGAGACAAACTCCTGTGTGACACAGCAGGAGTCAAGTCACAGGAGAGGATTTCTCTGTTCCCAACTTCCCATGTTGTTTTGGCCAAGCCCCCCACCCAAAAGCCCCCTCTCTCTGGGCTTTTCCCAGGGCCACACACTGTGCTTGCTCAGGCATCCGCCTTTGTCTGGTTCCGTGCCCACTCCACACTTCTCCTCCTGAGCTGCCTGGTTTCACACCCACGCTCACCTCTTCCCAAAACAGCTCCGCACCAAAGCTCCCCTTCCCAGAGCCTGCGTGCTCCCAAGGAAAACAAACGAGCCCGTGGTTTGGGCAGAGATGTCTGCGCAGGGTGGAGGTTTCGAGCTAGTCATTATTTTGCTGCCTGATTTCCCAAGCCGATTGTGGGGACTTTTTAAAGGAAAAATCTGAGAATGGGGGTTAATGTGGGGTCTACCTTATTAATAAAGCCTTAAAGTCTTTCAGGAAAGCCCTATAGAGCAGACTGGGGCTGAAGCCAGTAGGTTTGTGTAGAGGCTCAGAATATTTATAGGACCATGTTAGGAGTGAATATTGGTGCATGGTTGTTGGAGATGAAAGGGAGTTTAGCCTGGCTAACACCACAGGACTGTTAGAGGGTTTTATCTCTTCTGCAAGGTTGCGTGCACCATCCAGACGTTTCAGTAGTGGGCATACCACTCCTAAGAACCTTGAAACGACGGTTCATTAAGCTTGCAGGAATGTTATCGTTTTCCATAAAAATTGATAGGATTTTCCAGGACCTGTGATGATTCAGTGTAATGCATTCTTGGCTATCAACAGCCATCTTGGGCCCCGGGAGAATGCTGTGCAGAAACTATAAAAAGGCTTTAAACATGCATTTTGATTTACGGCAATGTCGAGTTCCTCCTGCAGTGTGATTGGGGCGGGGATTCAGAACATATTTCTGGGCTTCATTCAATTTCCACGCTCCTCTTCCCAATTACTTTTGAAATCATGTTGTTCACTCAGCCTTAACCGTAGTTTAGCCCATACTCATACCACGACATGGCAGAGATTCACGGGGAGGGGACTGTTGTCAGAAAAAAACTGCTTCAGAGCTTGGATGCATATGTCTCCTCCTTGATTAATTTAGTGACCTTATTTGTTGAAAAACAGGGCTTATCCCTCTTAAACTAACTCACAGCTATTTAATGGAGAGACGGGATGGTCACGTCCCTAGAACTTGGTTTGCAACCACACAACGACCTCGGTCATTGCATAAAGGTACTCCTGCATGTTTGCCTCGCCTATCTTTGGTGCGAGTAGTAAACCCTTATTAGTGCAGGACGTGTCTGCGAGGGAAACCAGGCTATCTGTTCCTGCTCTGTCCTGGGAAGAGCTGCTATGCCCCATCTTTTAAATTCCACTCAGTCTTTTTGAGTGAACATGATGCTCATTCACAGCCTGATTTGTAGTCCGCTTCAGTTAGTGGGAGCCTTGCAGTGAGCTTGGGATCTGGTGCTTCCAGACCCAGCAGCAGCAACCGGTGACTGAAGTCTCCTGTTTAATCCCAGACAGTTGGCAGGGCCAGGCCAACCTTCCCTATGCCTTCCTGGTGATGTGAACACCTTCTTTCATCTTGAGAGATCAATCTTTAAAATTTCTGGGACTCCAGCCCTTGTGCTAAGAGGCTCAGTAGAAAGTGGCTGCAGTGCTGGTTTAGGCAGTAGGCGTATTTATCACCTCAGGTTAAGTATGGAGACCTCCTGTAATACCATTCTCAACCCTGTGTATCCCAGGATGCAGACCCTTTCCCCACATCCTGAAAGGAGTCTTTGGGAAGTTAATCTGTATCGTAGCTTAGAAACAGTCTGAAGAACAAGCAGCTTGATGCCCTTTCATTGAGGACAACATTTTCCTCTCTCCCTTTCTTGAGCCACAGCCTGGCAATTCACCCATTTCCAGCACTGTACCAACAGACAGGTCCACTCCAGCCTCTGCATTGGGTTTTATGATATAATCACCTGCACCCAAAAAGGGGATGTGTCCCTTATCTCATACCCAGCAGGGTCTGACACTGGCCGAAGGGTCTATGTCTTACTATCATTTCTTTGAATCCTCAAGGCATGCTTCTTCTGTCCCCTATTAATGAAATTTTGCCTTTTGTTGCTGCAAAGCATTCACCTCGGGGAAAAAAAAAAAAAAAAAAAAAAAAGACCTATCCAAGCTGAAAACATCACGGCCAAGCAAGAGAGATGTTTTCTTTTAAACATCCCCAAAGCAACGTCTTTGTGTTGATGAATAACAGGACTTCCAGCTATCCGGGTGTCTTTGTGCAGAGCCTCACGAATAAGCAAATCACAGATCAATACAGGCCACAGTGTGCGTTACTCATTAGCATGCTGGGAGCTGGGAGCGCAGCGATGATATCAGATACCAGCCCCCTCCTTTCCCCTGAACAGAGCCTACTGATAGGGCAGTGTGTGCTGCCAACAGTGAGTCATTCATCACTCCGTCCTCCTTTCACAACAGCATGATTCAGTGTTTGTAAAGGAAAGCCCTGACTGCAAACATTACCCTCATTCAGCTGCCGTTAGCCTCGTTGCAACATACAGCATAGATTGTGCTCTGCGTGATATTTTCCAGGATAGTAAATCAGTGGAGGTTAGACCATCCTCCAGTGATCTGGAGATCTGTGGAAACCAAGAGCGATCTGGAGAGGGACTGTGCTATGAAACTACTGCCCTTGGTATGTCTGACACTCATCCTCTCCACGCTGCCTCCAAGGCAGACCCAATGGAGAAGCCCAGCTGAGCACCGTGCCTGTTAAAGTCTGGGATGAAACCGAAGCAAAAGTTTCAAGCCATAAAGTGAATTTTCTAATTGCCAGCCCTACTAATTCAACCTGGGGAGAGGGAAAAAATAAAGCAGTGCTATGCCCTTCCTCCCTCTTCAGTTTCCAGCAGCCGCAACGCTGCGACTGCAGACTGACAGCTTTGCTGATAAGGCAGAAAACAGAGCGAACTCACCATGCTTTTCCCTAACCATATTAGCTTCCTCTTGCCAGCAAAACTGAAAACTAGTTTTTGTCAGTCAATGCAAAGCACTCCGAGTCTTTCAGAGTACAGATATGCTGATCAAAGAGATATCTCTTATAGAGAGGAAGGTCAGCTCTACAGGATCAGCAGAATCGGTGTGGTTTGGCTGTGTTTAAACTGACATGAGCTGTAGGAAGCCAGAAAGGGACAGGGAGATGCAGGCAGTCTTCCCTGTGCATGGTTCATTACGGTGAGGGAAGATTTACCCCCTAATCAGTTTTCTGATCCTCTTTAAGACCATCTACTACTCTGCTTGCTGTTTCTGTAGTTCTCCTGTTGGCTTTCCTACAGCCAGCAGTGGCAGGCACCAAAGCAATTGGGGTAAGCATGGCATCGTCCCATCCAGGCTTCTTCCCATCCAGGCTATGCGCAAATCCTAGATTTGATTTGAAAGCTAATTTGAAAGTCAGAGCAAAATGTTTTCTAAGAAGTGAGCAATTAGTAAAAATACTATTTTTCTTATTTCCCTTTTTTTTTTTTTCAAGCAAGAGTAATGAATGGCCTTCTCATTTAGAGATATATCCAAAGCATGTATAAATCAGCAGAGTCCCACTGACATCTATGGTGCTTTGTCAATCTACACAAGCTGCAGATAAAGCCTTTAATGTTTCCACAAAGCAGAGTTATCAGGCTGCTTGTGGGCTTGTATGAGTTAACAGAAAGAGCTTTCTAGCAAAGTCATCCATCACCCAGCTATCTGCAATCACCAGCATGCAGGTAAATCACCAGGGTTCTGCTACCAGATGTTAAAAAGGCAGTTGACCTTCTTGTATATTCCACACATGAAAAGAGCTCAGTAAATTATTTGACTTTTAAACAACAATATTCAACAATTTACTACAGAGCCCACTAACTGGATGAGGTGTTAACCTGGACATCCTGACCAAATTCCAGCTGGGTTAATTATACCTTGCCTGAATGTTGCCCTGTGTTTCAACTGTGACACTATTTGATGTTACTTTTTGCTTTCCTCCCTAAAGATTGTGCTGGAATCCTGCTGTTGCTGTGTTGCACACCAAAAGTGTATACGCTACAATTGTAGATGAAAGATCTCTGTATGCAGAGTTTTAAAAGCACTCATAAATGCATTCTTTATGAGCATAGGAGCTCTAATGCGTGGATATTATTGTTTTTATTGCTTGTATTGATGTCGTTATTGTTCCTGCTGGTTCAGATACTATTTACTCCTACTGTTTTTTCTTGTGAAGTCCTGAAATACCAATTTGGATTAGCATTAAAATCAGAACCTGCATTTACCCAGAGTAATGTGGCGTTCAAATTTTGGATTCCAACTCAGATCCATTTTAAGGCAAAACCATCAATGGCAAATCCATATTGAGATTACAGTATGAATTTCCCAAATCTTGTGGGCAGGAATTGCTGCCAGAGCTGCGAATGAGGCTTACTTCAAGTCAGGATTAGATCAGAAACAAATCAAAACAAAAAAAGGAGAAAGAAAGACAGGCTAATAACTACTGTGCTGGAAAATCTTACCAATACTACTTAGGGACTTGTCATCTAAGATGTAATCAATAAATACTACGCTGGCTGTGGTTGTCCTGCAGACGGTATTGACTAGTAATTCTACACATGGTTGTCTTGGCCACTAACTTTTGTGTATAGTTTTCTCTGAGTACCTCCTCCATTTCTGTGTGTACCAAAGAGTTCATATTCTTGGCTCGCAATAAGAAACATCAAAAGGCAGAGGCAAAATGAGGAGCAAAGTTCCCTTTGCTAAGGGCCCATGCTGTGGCTGCAAGGTTGGGCTGTGGGCGAGACCTGGAAGGGAAGGAAATTCCAGCTCCGGTGAATTATCAAGTAAGCAAACTGTCTTGCCAAGGAGAAATGCCTGTGATATGCCAATCATACTGCTTGGCTGATTGAAGGGACTGAAACTATTGAAGATTTTTCACTCAGCTTAAATTACATTCTCTACGTTTCAGTGCAAAGACAGTGCATTTGAAAGGATAAGAAGAGCTAAAGTTTTTATCAAAATCTGTGGTCTGTGGTAAATTTGCAAGAAGGAATAATAAGGAGCACAGGGCAAAACTCTGTCTTGCAGAATGAAGTATGTACCTCTTGTGAATACTCTGCTCGTATTCACCAGGAGTATCCTACTTACGAATACAACCTGGACAAGGTTGGCTGAGACGTCAGAGCATCTACCCAACAAATGCATTTCATATTACTTGAGTAATTATACATAGCTACCCAAACACTACCTGTCAACACAGAGAGTTAGCAAAAAATGTCAACTGTAGTACTTGGCTACTTTAACTAGGCCACGTTTCTAGACCTAGCCTGATCCACAGGGGGACCAAAGTGGAGTTAGCTGACTGTTGAAGCCTGTTTGGTCCTTGCCCCTTTGCTAAGCTTATGACCTACTGCAATCCCAGCAGGTGCAGGACAGTTTGCCCCAACCTTTTCATCTGAAAGGACACACAGGGCTCTGACTCCTTACAATACGTTAATATGCCACAGGATTACATTTTGTCTTGGGCTTTTCTGTAAACCACTGTTAATGCAGGGGCAGGAGAGCTGAATGCTAGATACTTGTGTCCCTCCAAGGGGACGCAAGTCATCATTTCTTCCACATAAGTCACCGGCCAGCTATCAGCTTGAAGCATCCTTTAGGGTGCAGGGGATTAAACCAGAACATCGGTTGGCACAGAGCCCATGGTTTGTTTTGCCTGCACAGCACCTAGCACCAGAAAACCCTGCTCCCATAGCCCTAACAATAATTCAGGTCACTACAGAGTCATACTAGTGATGTGGCTAGCACCAATCGTATAACCCATCAATCACCATTCTTTCTCCTCTCTCCAGTTCAGTTTCTTTCCTAAACTCTAACAAAAAGCCAGCTGTTTCAAAGTGCCACATACCTGGCAGGAAAGGGTTTACATTTTTCTCCTTGCACACTAAAAGAAGGTGCCCCAGCACTGTACACGAGCCTGTAGCTGTGAAGACAAATTTTTGGATGCTGTTCATCCCTGAGGTGGTTCTCCTGGTCACGACATTGAATGTGTCCTTGGCTACAGTGGAAAGAGAGTTTGTATTCAGTTGGTAGTGCTGCTGTACCTTCAGTCTTATCTAATTATATTCTATAAAGTGAGTTATTTGCCCCATATTTACATAACCTCCTCTCCCTCTCTCTTCCTACGCGTTCAGCAGCCCCTCAGCTGCTTTGTCATTTGGCCACAGAGGCACCAGTTTGCTAATCTAGTTTCATGGTCTGATAGACCTGGGCAGCGATCAGTTCGCTTCCAAGGCATTTGTGTAAGAGGGATGAGAGCTTTGATCCCTATTGGCAATTCAAGCTAATAGGATTGCTCGTCTTATGCCTCAACCAGATTGTCACAGTATCCTCATGTGATAGTCTGCAGCAAATCCCATTCCCAGAAATTTAAGCCCATGGCCTCTAGATCCAAAGCCATTAACTTTGTGACAATTAATGAGTTGACAATATAGTCCCCCTCCATGCAAAATTCAAAACAAAAGCAGCTTGGCAAGACATAACCCCTCCTCAACGCTAGTGGACCCTTTATGTGAATACGCTGCACTGCCTGAGCTGTGAGGTGCCAGAATATTTGAAAGACCTGCTGCAAAGAGACAGATTTGGGGGCATTTTATCTAAATGCCAAGAAGCAGACTTAAGGATATCCCTTAATCCACAAGACATGAGATGAAGGGGTACCAAGAGAGAAGGGGAGCAGGGAGTGGGTCAAGACCGTGATTTAAAACTACCCCATTACAGGGAACTTCAAATGTAAAACTTTCCTTCTTGCCTGAAGGGAACAGGAGTGTCCTGAGAAGGTCAGCTTCACCACTCACCACTCTCCAGGTGGTTTGAGGGAGGTCACCTCTGCCAGCTCCACGTCCTTGGTGCATGCAAAGCTCCCCTTCTCCTCTCACACGTGCTTCTTTCACTCTGTGCTCTACTACCGATAAGGGTGGCTGCACACCGAATTGCAAGACCCTTTGGGGACCATGTGAAGGAAAGGACTCAGAACATCTCATTGCTCAACAGGACTGTGAGATTCAAAGACACGAAACCACTCAAAACAAGGACTATTGGATGGGACATAATGGAGGCAGGCTGGGAGGGATCATTGTGCAAAGGGTCATCAATGCTTGTTTTATTTTATAATCGAGATATAAAAAGGCACCTGTCCTGCACCCTGGACATCTTTGCTGATGAGCTCTGCGTGGACATCTCAGATCCTCGGGAAGAGCACCCAAAATCCAAATGAGAGCTTTGTCTACACCGTATCCCTGGGCTGGCTCCTGCCAGTCCTGTATCCTGCCTCTTCTGCTGTTTTCAAAGATCGGCCTTCCTGAGCCACACAAAAGAAAATGTATTTTTATGTCAGCCTGCTCCTCTAAACACTCAATTACCCTGTCAAATAGCAAACACCTCTTCTTTATGGGAAATTCCTCTGGCAGGCTCCACCTCTTCCTCCGGCCAACTGCTCTTTGCTTTGTCCTTTTAAAATGGGGCTAGAGGCAACAGTTTCTGCCCTTACATGTTAGCAAAGGCAATTATGACCACCTTCTGTGAGTAATTACCCATTTCTATCTGATTCCTAAAAAAACCTAAATTTTATACAATTACAGGCTACCTGGCAGCTCTCATGCTGCTGGGATGCACAGCAGAGCACTCAACACAAGCCATGTTTCAGGCAGTTAAGTGCTATGTATATTACCTTGGGTTGTCTCTCAGACAAGTGGTGTGATCCGCAGTGTATGGCAACAGCTTAAGGGCTGGAAGAGCTGCCTTCTCCCTCCGCTCCCTCCTTCACACGCTCTCAGGAAAGCCACACCGAGGTTCCCGAGCAAGCAGTATGGCTAGGCCAGTGCAGATCTGAAAATAGTCGTGTTGCAAAGGAAGGTATAACAAACTGGAAGACCACTGGAGTACACTGCTCCCAGGACCCCGACCACTGTACTGCTCTCTGCCATGTACGGGGACTAACTAGCCTTTCTCTGAGCCCTGCACTGTTACATGACAGTGGCACGTCCAAAATCCAACTCAGTTCTCCAATTTTTAAGCAAGAAATAGCCTTCTTTAAGGAATACAAAGTATTCACATGTGGATTTTGCAGTGAGAGCAGCACCTAAAACATCCTTTCTTTAAGCTTGCGAGTTCAACCTCTTCTGCAATTTCTGAGAATCGGCATAGCCCACGTGAGCTGTGGTTTCCCACGTACCTACAAAGTACCTGCCATCCCAGATCTCCAAGCTGGTCGTGCACCTAACTCAGTTATGCCTGTACCCCAGTGAGATTAGTGATCCTGAAGCACTTCTGGAAATACCCAACTATGTCCTTGCTCAAGAGAGAAGGACTGAATTTGAGTTCCAACAAACAGCTGATCTAAGGTGTTGCACACTTAATGCATGTTTCTTGTTCTTGGTGTAACGCTATGTGATGCCTCCTGTAAAATGGCAATTGGGTATTTATTAAAGGTATCAGACCTGATTCTCGTCTCAGCCTGCCATGATCTATTATTTGCACCTGCCTATGGTGAACACAAAATGCTCCCTACTCAGGAAGCGAATGCCTCCTGCCTACTTTGTGTGTGGGCAATGACCACTGACCCAAGGCAACAGCCTACAGACTCAGTTGAATTTATACATGGTTTCTACTGAGACGTGTTTAAAATGAAAGGTCTGAATACTGAGCCTGAGTCCCTGGTGTAATACAGGGATAATTTTCCTGAAATCAATGCATTACATAGATGGGGAGCAAATTTAAAATCAGAATTAAAGTGGATGTCAGAATGGCACTCAAACAGGCAGAAGCAACAGCAGCTCAAATTACCAGTGAAACAAAATGCTGTCCCATTCATTCCACACATCTGCCATCTACATCGGGTCCTTGTGATTAAATACAACCCTGCAAAGGACAAAGATTATGGCACATACAAATGTCCCCTTGGTATCAAGAGTTGTGTACACGTTAGGAAACAAACCAACTGCTCTGTGCAGGGAATGTTTTTCTGTGGGCTGTGTTATCCAGAAAACAAAGCAAGTCACTCCCTGAGCAGCAGAACTGACGTAATCCAGCTTCCTACAGGTTAATGCCTTGTGGCCATACTTTTTCACTGCAGTAACCCCTCCGTCAAGCTCTCTTTGATCTTTCCCACCTCCAAAATGCTTCCATTCCCCCTCCACACTCACACACCCGAGCCCAAGCCCCTCTGCAGCATCTTGCATGTACCCTAACCACGGAGAAGCCACGGGGCAACAAGGGCCCTGGTCGATCCCACACCACATGTTGACCGGATGGACCCTGACCACATCCACTCAGCAGGCAGAACTGAACAGATAACGTTGAAATCACGCTGAAGCTTTTTCTTCACCAGAGGTACTGATTTTAAGTATGCCATAGGATACGCAGTGCCTTCTGAATAATCATCAGTTTCCACGAAACTTGTAGGAATGTAATGCCTTTTTCATCTCTACCTCTATGTATGAGTATGTTAGCCACGGGTTCAAAGTTTCTTGTGGGAAGGGGGGAAGTTTGAGAGACAAATGTGTGGAGAGAAATGTAGTCACATAAGGCTTGCTTCGTTAGGGAAGCAGAAAAAATAAAAAACCTGCATATTTAGCTGATACAACCCAAAGTATGAGGACATACATTATCAGAGGGTGTGGCTCTGTAGGATTAGTTGCATGTGTGATGGAAATCTCTATCAGAACATAAAAAGGATCAGAAATTGGCCCATATTCTCTTTTTGGCTCTGGAGAGCTAAACTCTCCGTGTTTTGACCAGCTACGTAATACAAAATTATAAATTGACAATTATGCGTTGCCTCCCATTCCCAGAGGATTCCTGAATACTTTTTTTTAACCTCCCAAATCACCCAGCTGGTCGCTCAGTGCCGTGCTTGGAAGGCAATTCCTCCCTCTCCCCTGCTGGCTTTTGCTTTCCTCTCTGAGCTTTTGTTACCGACTGTCGCATTTGTTGCGCTGCTGTCCTTGAAAAAACGTCTAGCTGCAAGATCCTCCTGCAGCCCTGAATTCCAAGGGTTACAATGACAGCGCTGCCTGAAGCAGTATTTCCTTTTCCACGTGCTGCATTTCCCAGCTGTTAACTTCATCAAGATCCTATATTGTGAGAGAATCTTTAAAAAAAAAGAGGCAGCTCTGTTTTCTCCATAGCCTTTGTGGGAAGGCTGTCAGGCCAGATTGGACCCTGAAAAATAGTGAATTCAATGGGGTGCTACAACACGGCAGGCAGGGCAGAGAATAATTCAGCTGTATTTTTGAAAAACCGCTCCCAGTTCAGGAATAATTCCCAGTCACCTCTGGCTTTTTAATGTCAGCCTTCTTGATAAACGGAGGGAGTAGAAAGCACCTCCCCTTTTCTGAAATAATAATCACTTGTCTTAAATATCAACGGCACTGGAAAAGCTGCATCAGGCCTGAGGGTGCTGGGCTGGATTTCACTGCCCTCCCGAGACAATAGCGGATCTATAGGACACCCTGCACCCTACGCGCCTGCGGGATGACTCAACTCACAACTGTCCCTCCTACCGAGGCACAGAAGCGATAGCTTTGACCTTTTGCTTATGGAAGAAATGATAGGGAAGAAAGAGCCTCCACATCTTTGGGACGAACTGCAGTGTCACTTTACCGGAGGACAGTAAAGCTCTGGAACAATTTGGGATAGGAAGTGAGGAAGGACTGTGCATTGACTGAGATGGCAGGTGAGATTTCAAAAAGGCAGGACAGGATTAAGCAAACTGGAAGAGGGACAGGAGGTTGGCATGAAGAGATATTTAATGTCACAGACACCCTGGCACACTTTTCATGCAGCACATCTTAAAGCTGGAGCATCCCTCCCATGCCCCCTTCCTGGAGCTCTGGCTCCCTGGGGAGCACCCCAGCTACAGAAACCTCCATCCTCCTGTATACCTCTCCTGTTTCCTAGGGCTCTCCTGTCTAGCTGTGCCCCAAAGCTGACTTTGCTTCATGTAAGGAATGCAGATAGAGCCTGTGCAGTTGCACATATCCCAGGAGTTGCATTGGGATCCAAGGTCCATTGTATTTTCCCATCATAGCAGCTAAAAGGTCTGAAGGTAAGTTCTCAAAAGCCTTTTGCTGTGCTTGAAGGTGCTGGTACAACTGCAGACTACCTTTTGTGAGAGCAGAGTTAGGGCAAGGCTGAGCACTTTTGAAAATCCTGCCCCAAAGCAGTGAAAGGATCATATGAACAGAGCCATTTAATTAATAAATCTAGTGTCATTTAATTATAGCTAATCCTTTTACTGAGAACACAGCCATCACATAATGATTCCTCAAAGCTCTCAGGGTCCCTGAGCTACCACTATTATGCAGCCTTCCAAGGTGGGAGATCCACAATTATTAATTCCAGACCTGTGCCCTGCCAGCTCTCCTGGATTTGATGTGGATCACATGTGAACACACAATAATGGTTTTATTGAATTAACCAGAGGACACATCCAGTGTTTATGTCTAGGTGCACCGTGGGCTGGTATCAAGGGCTGATTGTGCAGCATCCTGCCTCCCACTCTACTTCCCTGTGGTTGTTTTGTGGGATATCTGTAGGCAGCTCCCCAAAGAGAGTATCTTTCTGTTTTCCAGCATCTGCAACCACTCCAGAAAGAAAAACAGCAAAAGTACAGTGCAGCACTAGGATGCCTTTTGCACTATGGCAGAACAAGGGTGCATGCCTCTCTGTTTTGGCATCTCCAGTTTCTGGAGGGCCTTTTTCAGGCAATGGTCCTCTAACAGGCAATGCAGATGTCTGCAGAGGGAATGAGGAGCACAGTTTCCTGACCATCAGGGACCACATGGAGACAGAGTCCAAGTGGAACCTGAGGGGGCAGGTACATCTGTGCTGACGCAGGAGTGGAGGTGTAGGGTCCATGGAGCATCCACGTCCCTGTAAGAGCAATGAGGTGCTGGCAGGGGGCCAGGCTCTCATTTCCAAAGTGTCTTGTCTCACACTTTCTCACTAGCTGGTCTAGCAAGTCCCAAGATCCACTGCTTTCCACAAATCTTGCTTGACCAAAGGTGTGTAGGTAAGCCAGTGTGCCCTTGGTTCTCAGCTTGTGTCAGTAGCATTGATAGCTCCAAGTCCAATGGACATGACAGGGACCACCATGAGGGAGAGAAGAACTGAGCACCATACCTCCAGCACCTCCCCTGAAAGGGCAGACAGTGAAATTATCTGTTCTCACAAAAACAGATGTGTGGACCAACACACTGACTCCCACATACCTTTCTGCTAAGTGGGAACCAAACTTCCTTCTGCAGAATAAGGCCTCATCCTCAAATCTGTGCAAATATATCTCTCTCTTCAGCCATCTGGGCTTTTTATTGTTTATCTGGACAATGGTGAGCTTTTACCAGCCTCTACTTTATGCTATTTCAGATGATGCCTAATGGTACAATTTTTTGTCACAAAAACACACCTATCACTCCCACCAAAGACAGTTGGAGTCACACAAAGGCATCTGAGGGGTCAAATCTGAAAAGTATTCAGCCCTTCTCTTCTGTTCTCCCTCCCTATTCTTACCTGTCCTCTGTTCACACCACAGTGGGCAAAGTTTCCTATCCTCCCATGCACAGTCAACTCTTTTATACTAATGTTACTCAGCTGGTTTTGATCCTTCAGTTCAGTCAAGCCTCATTCAACAGGCTGAGGACAAGGGTGTCTTTTGCCACCTTCACCTCGCCCCAGGTGCCTGGGCACGTAGGAATTACTCCTGGCTGCAGTCTTTCCAACAAAATGGGCAACCCTTAACTCCCAGCCCCACATCACAGGCTCAGACCCAGGCTGCTGGGCGAGACTGTCAGCTGGTGTAACTGGGGCAAGTTAGTGATGGATGCCAGCTGAAGATGTGGTTCATAGCTGCTCTGAGGACAATTCCTGATTTTCAGCAGCAGCCCCAGCTTGTGGTCTTATCTCTCAGTGGCAGTGCTAGGCTGGAACTCAAACAACACAGGAAATGAAAAGGCAGCTCTAAAAATAGCAGCTTCCAGCTAATGCAGGGACACCTGCTAGGGAGAGTTAAGATCAGAGCTGCAGCCCCCTAATTCTGAATGCCCCTGCGTTTTGCTGTTGCCAATTCCCATCCGAACACCACCACGTGTTGCTCCTCTGCCCTTCTGCTGCCCACAGGGGAAAGCCCCCAGAGAGCGGATGTCCAATCCTGCCAATACATGCGAGGGATGTGGAGATGAGCCGTGTGGGACGAGCAGCCAGCACAGCCTCCGCGTCTTCACAGGGAGCAGGAATTGAAGGGCAGAGGAGGAAGGAAGGCTAGGGTGGGTATATCGTGAGGCATTAAATAGCACTTGCTGGATCTCCGCTTGGCAGGGATTCACCTGCCCCTGTTTCTAAGCCCTCAGTTCCTGGGAAAGGCTAGATATGAGGAGGTTGGAGGAAGTACAGCTGAACTGGTGGGAGCAAAATTTACACCACCTACCACAGGCTCCTGTGCCCCATGCAGAAGTCAGTGACTCTACAGAGCTCCCAGCAGGTGGGAAAACTGGGCCTCAGCACCTGGCCTGCCACGTTCCCAGAAGACGTGCATGCAGTGATGGTGTAAATAACCTGTCCAGGATCCGACATACAATATTTAGGGTCTGCTGTACTGAACAGCCCCACCAGTCCCCTGCAACCCTTGGCACAGCCCAGCCTTCTCCCTTTGCCCAGGAGGGCTTCACTTCTACCTTGCTTTCCTCCAAGCAGTAGGACAGAGGCTGATCTCCATCACCCTGCACTTCTCGTCCCCTTAATGAATAAGGGAAGGAGCAAA
Organism: Cariama cristata; assembly: GCF_000690535.1. NCBI lineage: Eukaryota > Metazoa > Chordata > Aves > Cariamiformes > Cariamidae > Cariama > Cariama cristata. The sequence continues at coordinate 48,876 of NW_009632756.1, read as the reverse complement.
AATACTTAGTGCAAGAAAGCACTCATTTGCAGTCCTTATGCTGGGGCTCTGCATGATGGTTGCTAAAGCAAAGAAGAGTAGATCCTTCTGGTGGGAATTACTGGGTGAAATACGGTGGTCTGCATTACACCAGGAGTCATGTCAGACAGCAAAGCTGGAATTAGAAGGGTTCCAGGACAAGCTCAGTCTACCACAACCACAGGTAGATGGTTAGTTCAGACAGGTCTTCAGAGCATCCCATGGCCACAAAATGCTCCCTGGGACTCTGTAACAAGCTTGAGACCAACAGCAAAGAACAAAAGCCACAGCTTTTGTGTGCCACAGGAAGAGAGCAGTAGCAATCACAGGCACTCCCAGTGTCCTCCGTCCCTGCTGTAAAACTCCCAGATGAGCTTTGGAAATTGAGGAGGCCTCACATTACAAAGGGAATGGGGAAAAAAATCCAATATTCAGTAGTACCTCCCCATTTGACCTAAAGGGGCAATTGCAGAGGTCAGCTTGACCCCAGGAGCGTGAACAAAACACACAAGACAGGAAAACATAGAAGCTGTCCTGCCACTAAGACAACCTTCTGCTTAGGTTTAGCCACTCTTCTGAGCTTCTGCTGAGGAGGAAAGGAGACCTGAGAGCCTAATTGTTCTATAAGTTGGGGGAAAAAAAAAATCTTTCATGGCTTTTTCTTTGCCTTCCTTTCTGGCCTTAGGACAAGTAAGTCTCTGAGGGAGGCCTGTTTATTTGCCAAGGAATTGGGGAGTTTTGCATCTCCCTTTCTTCTTAGGAAAAGATAACAACCTTTTGGTGGGAAGATCCAAGCCTTGCCAAGAAATATGTTTTGGCAGCTCTTCAGAGGCAATGACAGTTAGAGGCAAACAGACTTCCCTGGAGAATAGAAGAGTAGATGGAGCTACGAGACCCTGGGCTTCAGTTTAGGCTTGGCAAATTCTTTGGATCTATGAATCTGTGTTTCCAGCAAGGGTGCTTGCTACCCATTTAACCCCAGAGGAGAAATTAGCAGCATGTGCACTGCAGCACCCAGGCATGCAATGGGGTATGTCTGAAAGGCATCACTGTATTTCGTACACACATTCTCAGCTGGAGTGAAATTAGGTAGCTCGGGCACTCCCATTCCTGGCAGCGTGGCTCCAAGCCAGATGCAAAACTCATGCAGAAAATCCTCGGTGCTGTGACTCCCAGGTAGTTCATACGTAACCTCTGTGCATCTGCACGAGCCGTGGGCACACCGTCATGCTGTAGCACCAGCACAGCTTGCTGACTCCATACATGGCCCCACAGTCATCCTGGCCTGGCGATGTTCACGGGTGCCTAACCCAGGCAGGCTGGGGTTTCTGCTGCTCCTTGCCATCTTCAGGAGGTCCTGCTCAGAGCTCTTTGCAGAGAGCAAGATCCTAGTTCAGCATCCATCTCTGGATGCATTTGTTGCTCAGAGATTCACGTACGACTCTCCCAAAGGGACCATGAACTCATATTTAAATGGGGAGAGGCATCTGTTTCCCCATCAGCACTCGGGTTTGACATTTTCACTCCTGCCGGTTTCCAAAGTGCAGCTGAGAGCGTAGGTAATCACAATGGACAATGCTTCTCTCTTTAACAGACCATGACCTGGGCCGCTTCCTGGAGAAGCATATGGCTCGGCAAACTTTTGCTTCCAGGGATCCCCAGAGATCCCAGAGAGCTGCTGGAAATGTCAGTCATTCCCTGAAATTCAGCCTCCAGGCTTCACCACAGGAAGTGAAGTTATTTTGCTCAGCCCTGCAGCTCCTCATGCATCTTTATCCAGCAATTTCACGTGGAGGTACAGGACAGCTCCTGCCGGACTTACCCCCTGCCTTCGGCCAAAGAACAAAGGTCAAGCAAATAATACCAGGTTATTGTAGTGAGTGACACATAATCAACAGAATAGGTGTAAGGACTATATCCTGAGAGATCTGGGTTGCCTCTGCTCCCCACCAATTGCCTTCACTCATAGCCCATTTTGAAAGCTTTACAAGCCCTCAGCAGTCACAGATCAGTTAGCTAAACTCTGTTTTCTGAACTTTTCTTGTTATCTTTGGACAGCTGGGTCTGTGAAATTGCCTATTAACAGTTTGCAGAGCGATTTAGCTAGTCTCAGAAGAGCACATGTGAATCTAATGGCCAGATATAATGGCTTGACAGATCAATAAGGCACATTCCAACTCTGCAGAGTCTAGACTTCCCAGGGAGGGGTGGCGGGATTTTTATAGCAAAGTCGTCAAAAAGTTATGCATGTGTTTGTGCAAGAGGGAAAGGAGAGGAGCAGAGAAGGGGTGATGTATTCAGGCAGAAAACATTTTGAAGAGCCTGAAGAAGTTTTGTTCTGGATCAAGGTATCCTAGAGAGCCCATCGTAAATGCTTCTGCTCTCTAATTTCAGTGGAACTGTACTTCTGGAAAGCTGAGAGGCTTTGTAGGTCCAGGTTGGGTGGGTATATGAAACTGGACGCACATGTGCATAAGCCTGTGTTGCAAGCACATAGGCACGCATGCCACGCTCTGGGGAGCTTGTTGCACGCAGATATAATAGCATTTGGACCCACTGAAGTCCCTGGGACAAACAGGTTTTGCAGTTGCGTCTTTCTGATGACAGTGTGCAGAGGTACCTGAGGATTCAGAGATGACGGATGGATACCTGTGTGTACTTCAGCAGAGAAGAGAGGCTATAACATATTTCCTGCCACATCTTTTGTCACTCCGCTGCCTATTCCAGCAGTGTGACTGCTCTCAAAGATTGTGCCCATTTCTGTAAATAAACTCTGATAAGGGCCTAGCCCCCAGCTGGCGTAACGGAAGACCATGCAGTCGTGCTAATTTACAGCAGCTGAGAATTCGCCTCAGTGTCTCCCAGCCCAAAACAAAACTCTATAAAAAGATGGTTTCTCAAGTTCAGCTGTGGTGCAAAAAGCCCTGTTCCTCTAAGCGGGGACTAACCGAGTGGCTCGCAGTGCTCCTGCTAACATGCCTAGGAGACGGTAGCACGGCTATGCTACAGCCTTCTCCCCCCACTTCTCTCCTGCAGTTCAGGTGCAGCCGACCCTGACATGCTGGTGGTAATTCTCGCATCGCTTTGGCCCACATGGATATGCTCTGGCCAACCCTAGAAAAATGAGTCTGAGAAATCCTTTGCATGCACAGAAAGCTCTCTTTCCCGCAGGCACCAGAAGGCTGCATCTTCCTCATAACATCTTCTGTTTTCCTCGCCTCCCTCTCTGGTTCCTATCATATTTGCCCAGTAGGTCCTAACCAGAGGTTTACCACAATGTGCAGCAGAAGGTGGTGGTGCCACTTTGTGACAGAAAATCCTGGCTGCTCCACTGCCTGTGGTTTGGTCTATCCCTACCTCGGCACAAATCACTTACTTGCTCTGCCTCTGCAGAGCCTGTACAGCTTCATTCTTTACCCTCCAAGTCACTCCGTATACACTTAGCAGCAGGGATGAAAGAGGCTTCAGGAAATAGCATGCTGAGATGTGAGGCCTCCCAGGCCTCCAATCAACCCCCCTGAAGGGGAAGAGCCTAGGGCTAAAGACCAAATTCTAATTATAACAACAGATCTGCAGTCGTTCCCAATTATGTCAAGCTCTTCAATGAGGAATTAAACAAGTTATAAAACGGGTGCGCTATCTTATTCTTCCCTCTAGCATTAATAGTGTGTGTTGTAAAAACAGGGCGATATCTAAACAACATGAGAAGGGAACATTAAAGTGGCATGTGAATGACAGAGGAAAACAATATTAGAGTGATAGACACATCCTTTCTTGCTCCACAGGCATGATTTACTACTGAATTACACTAGGTTTAGGCTACAGTAACGCCTCAGATTTCAGTGGGGATAATTCTTAAATGAAGCCAACAAAAACCTAACAAAATCTGATCGCTGGAATCTGGGAAACTGCAAAGATCATAATGTGCAGTAAAAGAAGATTTTGCACTTAGGAACAAGGACCACTAATTATGTTACCAGCAAGCATCATGAGTTGGTCAATTTGCATCTTTGGAACAAGACTGAGGAACTCCTCAGGACACAGAACCTGAAAGTGTACCTCAAACATAATTTTCATGCTCAGAATCAAAATTGCTGGGAAAAAGAACAATATCACAGTTAAATAATTATAAAAACCACAGTTGTCCCTTCCAGGCTGAGAGCTTATGAAACTTGTAAAAACCAGTACCACAGAGGTGAAATGGGACAGGTCGTAAGTGCATGAGCACAGATTGAGCCCTGCAGTCTCCACAGCTGCTCCTCCAGAAGCCTTCGCTACCACTTTCACATCTGCACATCTCGGTGTGCAGCTCTTTAAGTTAACTCTATATGGGTGATACCTCCCTCCCTGCGGCAGTTTCCTTCACCGCCTTCTCCGTCATGCAGTCATTTCCATCTGTGCAAAGTGGGTGGCATTTTACACTTACTTCACTTTCTCTTCAGTCAGGTGTAAATGGCTGCAAGAGGTGCAAAACAGAGTGGAGCTGGTGGGAAGAATAAGAAAAATAGCCTGTGAGAAGGTTATTTCTCTCCATAAAATCTGCTTCTTGCCTCTAGCATTGTAGCTGGAATATGACTGAGAAAATGTCACAAGAATATTCCTACTAGTTCAATATATGTTTGTACAGTACCTAGCACGGCAGAATAGTCATAAATAATATTTGTTACACTGTACCCAAAAGAAGCCGGGAATGTGATTTGTAAAGTGATATTAAAGAGATTCAGAAAGGCAAAGAATTCAGGCTGAGGAAAATATGTCTCACACATGAGGAAAATCAGAGCACAGGATTATAATGGGAAAAAATTGTACTACTTTAACTGCAGTAGCAACAGCAACCTGCCAAGGATAAAGCACTTTGCTTTACGTACATCAAACCTTTTTACAGTTAACCTCTTCTACCAACTGTCAATTGAAGAGATTAGTCACCTCTGCTCAAATACTCATTTCACATAATCTCCCCTCTCAGGTACATTTTACCATGCAAAGTATTTCACAGAGCTGTGCAACAGACAACATATGAGTTTGCAGGGAAACGTTTTTTTTTTCAGCAGTGCAGAATGTCTGAAAAGGCCATCGAAGAGTTTCTTTTTAGTCTCTTAGGTGGGAGCAGACCCGTGACAACACACTATCTGTTTTAACAACAGGATACTGATCATCACTCTACCTGCACGCTGAGCGACTGTGATATCCAGGGGACCACGTTTACATACTCTGCCTTCTGCAGCTCCACTCAGATCAGCAGGGTCTTTCAGACCACAAAATGCCCGAGTCAGAATCTGGCCCACTGGGGCTGTGCTGTCCTCCACCATCATCTGCTCTCCCTCTGCCTGGTACGGGGTGCATGCGTGGGGGTACTTCTTCCTTCTGCTTCCCTTTTTCTACTGCCGAAAGAAATGCCTGATGGATCTCCACAGCATCAAGGTCTCTGGGATGCTTTTGGCTTGATATAGGGGCAGATTCTTACACCGCAGTGCAACTTCTAGGGTGTCTTTAAACCATTTCTTATCCAGACAAGAGGTAGCAATGGATAAGGAGTTGCTTGGGGGCGAAGGGGCCTGCTATGACAGCTTAATCAAACTGAAACCTGTCCCTAGCTGCCCTTTCTTCCCAGGAGACCCACAGGGCTTATGGGGTGGATTCAGTATTTTGTCAATGAATTGCTCCCTGGAGGCAGCTTAGGCAAGGGGCTTCTGCGTGCATGTAAGCACTGCAAAATATGCGGCATCAGGCCTGTTGTGCCTGCAGAGATCGACCCTCGTGCACACGGGTGGGATGTGTGATGGGTCACGCCGTGAGCCAGGCACCTTCCTGCCCCCAGTGGGTGACCCCCCCCCAGCTGGAACACTGCACACCCCTGCAATCTTCATTTTCACGGGAAATAAAAAAGAAAAATATTAAGGTACTTATTTATAAAAACAATACAAGACCAGATTTATTCTTCCAAGTTTGCATTGCCTGCAAATTTAAGGCCAGAAGGGACTATCAGACAGACCGACTGGTCTGACATCTTGCAAATATATCACAGGTCGTTTAATTTTAACCACTTTTCCCTTCACTGAACCCAAGAGCTTGTGTATTCAAAAGGCAGTTCAGACTTGATCTGGAGCCATCAAAACACGGAGAATCCATCACATTCATTAATCATCTTCTCTGTTCAAAATGTGAGCCTCCTGTCAGGTGCATTGACTTGGCTTTGATTAGCAGCCATTGTTTCTCATTTTGTCTTGCTTTGCCAAAGTAAGTAACCCTTTAGAGTCTGCCATTTTATCCCTGTGAAGTTACTTATAAATTTTAATTCAGGCACCATTCCATCTCCTTTCTGACAAGCTAACCTCCAAGCCTCCAAGTCTCTCCCTGCAAGGCATTTCCTCTGGCCTGTGAATCATTTTGTAACTGATTTCTCCACACTCCAGTTTTTTCAATGTGAATTTTAAAGCCTGGACACTAAAAGTATATGCTTTTCCGTTTGGGTTTCCCACATGTTGAGAGGTATGAATTACACTCCCCTCCTTCCTCTGTTCTTATCAGCTGAATCACGTATCAGCTTTTCCATTATTTCACTCCAGACTGATGTCAGGCTAACCGGCACAGAGAAACTCAACTCATCTGCTCCATTTTTTGGAATAACTGGCATAAAATTAGGCTTTGCCCAGTTTCCGGGGGGAATTCCAGCACCTGGGAACTGCTCAGTATTAGTACTGGTGGGCTCATGATCCCTGCAGCCAGGTCCTTTATGGCCCTGGCCCGTAACTTCTCTGGAGATACGGATATAAATATTTTTCTCTCTCTTAAAGGTTATTCAACAGTCACTCTGCTTACTAATGGAAGGTATTTTCTGTCCTCATTTAAAATGAGGATATAAATTATTTGTTTCCAACTGCAAACCAGAAATATTTATCCAACACATCCGCCTTCCCCCACCACTGACAATTTCCTCATCCCCATCTAATCACATATCCCATCACCAGAGGCTCTCTTCTTTCTTTAAGAGCAAACTGGTTTGGTTTTAATTCTTTTTTTTTTTCCTTATATATTTTGCTTCCCTCAGTAGTTTCTTACATTTCATTCCTCTTGGTTACTATTTCTTGCAGTCTCTCCCCTTTTTTTCCACTTGTTATACACTGGAGAGAAGAGAATACTTCTACGTATTGCTTTCACTGCACCTCTGATCCAGCATTTGAGGTCATTAGCATCTTCTGGGCTTTAAAATGTGAGCATATTCAGGCACAGGGAGTCAGGACTGAAAATAATACTTATTCTGCTTAGAGGACTACAGAGGATATAAACATCAGTGAGTGATGACTAATACTCAATTATTTTTGTTATTTAATTACAATATTGTTTACTATTCTATAATAGCTTAATGCTGAACAATTTTACACTGCAGCTCAGTATTTTCATTTTTCTTGGCTGAACCTCGACCTTCCAAAATAGTTAAGTCTAGCTCAAAATGCAGGGCTATCATTTTTGCTCGCACCCCCTGCTAATGCCCAATTACCCGTGGGCTGGAACAAACCGCCACCCTTGTTGAAGGGGACAAAACCCCCTCCCTTATCAAAATAAGGCTGCTCATGGCACACCTGTGCGATGAGGCGACGCTCAAAAGAGGGGTGTTTTCCTATTAGGGCTGTCAGGACCCCAGGGGGGCTCCCCATGGAGGGCTGTCG
>NW_009632756.1:40802-41061 GCF_000690535.1 Cariama cristata | reverse complement strand
GGTGTGGCATCGCTGACAGACCTGGGGGCTAACATGGCTTCCTGGGCCATGGGAGGGGTGGGGCTGCATAACCTTCCTGGAAGAATTTTATTTTTTTTTTGATAACAACAGTTGATTACAGTAATTAATGTCATGGCACCCCTCCCGGGAGGAGCACTGCTTCCCCACAGGCAGGATCACGGGGTGGTGAACCATGCCCAGGAGCTACGCTGCAATGGCGGGGCTACCGGCAGTGGCGCCGCGGGGGCGCGGCGCGGGC
>NW_009632756.1:0-40701 GCF_000690535.1 Cariama cristata | reverse complement strand
AGCACGGGTCGGGCCTGAGAGCAGTGTCCCTGCCGTGAGGCTGTCCCGCTCCCTCCAGTTTCAGCTGAGGGGTGCCCCTGGCCCCTGGGTCCCCATGCAGGCCATGTCGGCGAGGCCTCTCTAAATTTCAAGGGGAAGCAATGTAGAGCTGCATTAGCCTGGGTTGGGAGAGCATCCCAGATGCCTCCTTGGCAACAGCCAAACAATAAGTTTCTTAATTTCCACTGGAGCAAGTTAAAAATGGTTCTGTAGATCCCTGGTAGATGAAGGTGTTTATTTTTAGCTTGGATGACCAAGCCTTAATGGTCAAGATGACTTAGCCAAGCTTTCCGAAACCGCATGGAATTTCAGGCTTGAGGGTTTTGCTCGGAGTCATCTCTGGTGCTCCCCGTTTTCAGCAATTTCTGTTCAGTCACTGCTGTGAGGAAAGGCCAGGGCAGCTATGTGCTATTTCAGGAATAAACCAACCATTACCACAACACGTGATGGGCAAGCCCTGAGGCCACAGGCTTTGTTATGAAATCAGAAATGAAGTAGGCAAATTTTGGATTAAATTAAAAAAAAAAAAAATGCATGTAGAAAACACAAGTTTCCACAGCAGTAAATGATTCATTCCTTATTTATAAAAGCAATGTTTCTGAAGACTCACGGAGATGATTCTGTTTCAGTATAATTTTGTTTAATCAGGCTTTGAATTAATTAACGTAATCAGTCACTATGGGGGGATAACTTGGACTGATTTTATGGAGCCTTTTGTTGTGCTGGTTCAGGTCTTACAGACTGATTTAGATGTGGCTGGAGGGGCTTATTAACAAGAGTGATTAATGCTGCATAAAATTGATTACAACCTAATTTTAGCTGCAAAACCACGTTTCTGCTCGCTTTCGTCCTGAGTAACTGCAGTGACTTCAGACTAAAAGCAGTTTGGCTTACGGTTGAATAGCAGCGATGGCACTGGTGGCTCACAGCCCTCGCCATCGGGGATGGCAAAATCCACCCTGGCTCGCTCTGCTGAGGAGCCTTCAGCCGGATTGGGGTTACTGTGGGGGGACAATGCTTTGCCTGTGGATGCAGATAGAAAAATCTGGCAAATCCTCTTTACCGACCGTGAAATCAGTGTCCGGTTTTTACTCAGTTGGCTTCTCTACTTAAGCACCTGCCTGCTGCTCGTGTCCCTTTTTCTACAACACTAAACACAGAAGAGGCCTAGCCTTGAAAATTCCCACTCTTAACTTTCCTCATAAATAAAAGTCGAAAGAATTTTAAACACTGGCAAGCTGCTGAGCTGTCGTGTGCATGTAAGTGTATACAAAATGCACATACATACGTGTGCAATGGTTAGAAAGAATGACACAATGCGTAGTACCTGAGCCTACAAAGGGTCCCAGCCAATGGACCTATTTCAGAAATAAGCAACTATGAAAGGTGTCTGGTACTCTGCATTGATCTTTTAGATGACTTATATTTTTCTATTAATAATAGTACCATCAAAATACAATAAAAATCTAATTTGAATTGTATGGCCCTGGATATTGTTAGATAAAGCAGATGTGAAGTCTCTAAAAAAGATATCCTTGAGGTTTGGCTTTGAAAAAGAAGGAAGACGTTTCACACAGGCTATGACATCTCATTTTTTCAAAGGCTTAGCTCGACATTTCCAAGAAAAACAGTCCTTTTCTGATGAAAGTCTGCACAGAAAGAAATGTCATGTGGAAAGGAGGAGTTTGGATTTGTTTGGGGTTTATTTTCATAAAAAGGAAGAAGTGAGGATGGTGAAAGGAAACAAAAAAATGAAACTTAAAATTTAACAAAGAGCCAGCATGTCTCCATAATGTCTGGCATAACATTACCACAAAAACTGTATTAATTCATGTCCCTGAAATCAGCTCCTGCAGCAAATAAGATTCTCGTCCTTTTCCAGTGAATTATTTCTATGTCTGCAACTTTCCAGTCTAGTAAATGAGGGTGGGGTTTTTTTGTTTTTTCTTCCTTTTATGCTAGTTCAAGACAATGGGCCTTGCCACCACATAATTTGAGGACAAAGCAGCAGGAAAAGTGCCAGCCTTCTGTGTTGGTAGACCTTCTGCCCACACGCCTGATGCCAACTGCATGCAAGAAAGTAAAGCAGGGAGGCTGCAAGCTTGCAAGCCGACAGGCTCATTTCGGTAGCCCACCACAGCATGCAGAGGTCTGGATATCTGCCTCTAGCTGTGGGACACTTGCCGAGAGGCTGTCACCTTGCCCGTGACTGGGAAGGGAACGTGCATGCACGTGCGGGGTGTACAAGCAACTCAGATGCTTGAGGTGCATGCCCAGCTAGGTCATGCACATCAGTGCCAACCATAAACTCTGTACACGTATTTGTATCGGGGGAGAAGGAGGAAAAATGGAAAGGATCAGCTCCCTGAGCGCTTGCCAAGCCATCCATGAGTGCCATGTGTTGTCTGCGCTTCTCGTTGGATCAATTAGAAACAGGGCTGGGTGAATATTATTTGCCAAATACATTATTTAGCAAATGTTGATCTTCTTTACAGAATATACCATTTGACTAATCATTTCTGCAGTAGCCTATGAGCTCTAGCACCGTTCAAATACTATTCATTGAATAATTTATGAGATGAACAAAGACAAAATGCATTGAATAATTTATTCAAAGAAAAATTGCTCCCAGTATTTGGTTAGCTCTAATTAGAGCCTCTTTTCGGCTAGATTACACACATACGTGCACGTGCTCAGGCATACGTACACAGGGGCACATGCGTACATATGCAGCAAGCGGATTCAGGATGGACAGCAGATTAGCACCACTTCACTTCAGTGATTTTGTGCTTGAGGCACACTGGCACAGACAGGATCAGAACATAGCCTCATAAATAGAGTGAAAAAGCAAGCTTGAGTCAGAAATTTCAAATCTGAAACTGCAAAATGCAGGGTGATATGCAGTGGGTCAGGAAAACAGGAGCTGAGAATTCATCCAGCAGATGATTTGAGGACAGTTTCAGAAGAAGCAAGAGCAAAAAGTTCTGCCTCAAGTGGATCACGAGTCCCCCATCTTTGACAGAATGCATGTAAAGAAAGAGGATGTTAAATGTAGTTGTTTGCAAGCATGGACTTTCCTATTTCACACTCAAGTGTGGACAGAGAAGGAGATCAGAAGGCAGGGTTGGCAGGTATTTTGTGGCAACAGAACAAAAAGACCGCTCCAGCGTGATCGCAGGACGGCTGGAGCAGCGCACAGTCCCTAACTGCCAAGAGGCCCAGATCATGTTCATAGCTGCAGAATGGCTTTTTTCCCCCAACCCTCCTGGAGAACTTCCAGTTATTCCCTTTCAAATGCAGTTTTTCTTATCTTTAGGGCAGGTTAAGCATGGGTTCCTAGGGTACGGAGAAGCTTCGCTGACCACAGTGAGCTGTTAGACAAAGACATACTGGCATCTTCTGTCGATGACCTGATTTTTCACAGCTAATTTGGGGGCAGGTATTTCAGGTAAAGTGTCATCTTTAATTCACAGCTCCTTCAAAGCTCCTTTCATATGAAGCCACGTAACCTCTCAGAGTCTGGAACCTCCAGGTCAGGGTTGAGGGCAGCAGAAAGATTTTACTGACAGTGCAGCTGTTTGCACCATACCTAACCACGTGGATAAACAAAGGGCTATAATTTAGCCAAGATAACCTTTGTGATAACCTTACAAATGCTGACATAAACCATATGTGCTGCCCAATCCCAGAAAGGCAAAGCCAAACCTTACATAAACTCCTAAACTTTACAAAATTTACGTGGTGGCATACCCAGAAGCATTCATAATAGAGAGGGATCCCACACTTAGAACTAGATTTTAAACCTCACTGCGGCACAGGGAGTAGAAGGTCATCACCAATGAGATGCGTATCAAATGAGAAAAGTAGCCAAAGCAGACTAGAAGGCATTGTGTACCTCAAAGAAAAAAGCTTTCCTTGACTGTTTGTTGTCTGCATCTTTTATTTAGATAGCTGGACAAGATAAATGGGACAGATAGGCAAGCAAATCAAAATGTAATGATAAAACAGAAACCTCTAATTGGTCATCCTGAAGGACAAAGCTGCATCTTTTGTCATTAATTCGCTCCCAATTATTTTTTTCCTGGTTCTATTTTTGTAGAGCTCTCCCAGAGCTGCCCTAATGGTAGAGAAAAAAGAGTAATGGAGATAATTGGGAACATCCTGAACAACCTAATTCCAGCGTCCCTATGGTATGACTAGACACCTAAAGGATGTCTCCAGGACAATGTCAGCAGGCATGAAAGGCTGCAGCAAAGGCATCAGAGTGAGGTCACTCTCTTTAAAAGCTTGTTGGCACTTTCAGTTAATAAAACTCACTTGGGAAGTATTTCCTTTTATGTCTGACAGGTTTCTCTTTTTGCCCTTTATATATGATGTGTTACCACGAATGCAGTTCATCCACTGTTTAATCATCCTGTCTGTTTGCGGTGCATAGATAGCGCATCATTTCAGATGTAGGACTTAAGGACCCGGGTTTCAGAGAACATTAGCGTTCAGAGGCAGGATTTGGAAGTGGAAAGACAGCACCGTAGTGAGGCATCTTGCTTAGGAGTTGGCATATGAGGCTTCTGCTCCCCCTCCAGCACAGGTAACTTTGCTGCACAGGTATGTGAAGGCAGCAGAAGCGTGCCAATGAGTGCCGGGGTGGCTGGGGGATGCCATCTGGAGCCTTTCACATCGAAGAGCACGCACAGTGGGGTGAGCATCCACCAGGACAGGGAAGTGGGTTGCGAGCATCCCATAGCAGTCAACTGTTGTGTATCCAGAACTGCCTCATCCCAGTGCCTCCTTGGAAGATGAACAAGATTTCATTTTGTTGGGTGCTTTCAGAAAGAACACACTGACATAGCTGTGAAGTGCCCAGATCCACTGTGATGGGGGGACTTATCAGTAAATAAGAACAATCTGAAATGACAAATGGTCAGCCCAGGCTGTACTCAAAACATGGGTCAAGCTGTCTTATGAGGGCCCTCAGTTCTGAAAAGTGGCACCAATAAATTAACGGAAATAGGATTCATTTTAACTTCCCCACCTGAAAAGCGTATACCAAAGTCACAGGCTGCTACCATCTTCAGTACCCGCAGGAGCTGGCCATAACAAACATATTCAGCAAATGTAGGGGCAGGAAGGACTTTTTCTCCCAGTATTTACTGCATCTTCTGGCCAGTGTCCTCTTGCAGCATTGAGTAGGAACGATGACGTGTCAGCTCCAGGGGAAGATACCCCCTCTTGTCACAGTTTCCTGACCTTGCCAGGACCCAGCATGGTGCCTGGACCCTTTCTCTAACAAGTGTTTTTAATTCTATGTATGAGCACGTGTATTTTAGTACGTCACTATGTGGAGTGCCAAGTCAGGTCAGAGCTCAATGTTTGATTATTTTGCCATAAAGCAAGAGCTCTAAAAAATTCAGGCTTGGATAAATAATCACTGCCCTTTTTTTTAAGGAATTTATTTACAAGAGCATCAAAATGAAAGCGACAGCAGCGGCAGCAAGTAAATTACTGCTGCCTAATTGGGCCCAAAGAGAGTTTGGGGCCTGAAACGTCCCTTCATGTAGATTGACAGAGAAAAGAAAAGCATACTAGACACATGCACATTGACTTTACCAGTCCTTAAATTTCTTATTTTTCTGGTAGTCCTTGAAATGCAAACAGTGCTATATTCTTCCCTGCTTCTGTTCCCGTGTTCAGAGGCTCTTAAGATTTGCAGTTGGAGATCTTTAGTCACCATTAGACTTGAAAACAAACTTGACAGGCATTCTTCGTTGAGCTTGTTCAGTTCCTTTTCTCTCCCCCATACGGGAACACGGTGCCAGCCCAGTAATTCTGCTGCTCTGTGTCTCCTAGGCAATCCTGCTCAATGCTGATCAACTTCTTTCAAAAAGAGCTGCAAAAATGCCAAATACTGGCTGCTGCACTTAAAAATACACCTTGTTCCTTCACGCTGAGAGCCCAAAATTTCACAGGGGAGCTTGCACATCCTTGCAGTACTGTCCTTCAAAAGTGTCCAGCACAGGCAAAGCCCTTTGTTACCATCCCATTGGTTATAAAACAAAATCAAAAAGCCTTCAACTATTTCACTAGAAACAAAACTATCTTCATTTGGGACGTAGGGAGAGGTTCACCACAAAATTGTTTGATCTGGGCTGCTAACCAAACAGAAATTTCCATGGCTTTGAGGTTGTAAGCCATAGCATTTTAGATCACTGGGATTGAATAACTGCTTGAGAATAAACTCTTAAGTTAAAGGTTGATGGTTCTGCATGTCTTAAAGGATTTAGCTCTAATTCCAGCTTTTTTTTTTTGCCTTTTTTTTTTTTAAGAGATAAATGGAGATAATTCCTCAAATAACCTCAATGTCTGGATGTCTGGGGCTGCCCCATAAGCAGAGCGTGGGCCTGGGAGCCAGCAGGGAGGAGGACCAGGCTGATTGCAAGGGCTCAGCTAGATCAGCCCCAGGCCAGGGGTCAGAGCCCCATGGTGGGGACCATCGGTTTGGCAGGGCTTAGCCTCACTCGCCTGCCAAAGTGAACAAGAGCACCCATATGAATGTCCCCTGCCCTCTTTATCCATTCTTACTTAAGGAAAGACATCTAATTTTCACAACAAACACTTCACAATAAAAGGTGTGCATTAAACATGGGGAAAGAAAAATAGAACCCTAGCCTCTCTATGGGATAAGAATATGACTCCAAAGAGCATGAGGACATAGAGGCAGCAAAATTTATCTTACAGGATTCGAAACAAAGAAAGGACATATCAGGCTCCAATGTTTAAAAAAGCCTCATGACTGAATTACATGAAAAAAATGTTCAATCACAGCAGAAAATTGAGTTAGGTTAACGGAGAAGCTGTCACTTTTAAAGATGTAGGAATTTGCAAGATCAGATTTGTCATCAGAAGTCAAATTGGTGAAATTTGCCTTGCTCGCTAGCAAAAATGAATATTAAGCATCATTCCAAATAGAAGCTTTAGAGAAATGCATAATCCTCTTTCTATGGAGTTTTATTTCAGAAAGGGGCAATTCTGCACATGATTTATCTTTTTCTGCGAATAAATGTGTTAAGCCTGAGAAGATGGAGTCCATTATATGGTCCCATAGTCAGATAGCACGATACGCAGCTGTGAGATGTGTTATTATGCAGTAGAGATACAGCACAATTGCCATGACTCTTCTCAGAAAGGTTGCAAATCCAGTAAGAATGGTAAATTTCAATCTTTTGTTAACTTAGCTTTGGTTATTGATTTCTCTGGCATTTTAAAACTAAGGGAAGAGAAGAACCAGAAGCAACTGTGATAGAAATCTCATGAATTCAAAGCTGAATTCAATCCCAAAATCCTATTGATGCTGGTGAGTTTGGAGGACACCTCAAATGTCAGAAATTTCCAGCACCCACAAAATCAGACTTTGAGGTGAACAGACTGTAGAGCTGTCAGAGAAGCGAGATAATACATGTACTTACTCATGGGAACTTCCGAGCTGGAATAACAGCTATGATATTTGGGCTGTTATTCACCACCAGTTTTGCAGGGTACAGGGGCTCCTGGATCTGTTTAAGCAGAAATCCGTGACCTGTACCTGACCTACCCTCACATTACCCCCAGCCTGCACAGAGAGCGGGTGACCTTCTCTGCTGCTGCAGCGCAAATTGTTAAAGATTATTGTTTTCTCTTGGGAAAGTCTTCAGGCATGCTTTGCTGTTCCCAGTGAAATACACTGTGGCTTTACCATTGATCACCAGAGGGCAAAAAGGAGAATTTCACCCCTCTGGAAAGAAACGCTCTCCAACAACTTTCTTTTTTTGTTATATGTGCATGTCCTTGCATCTAATTTATTGAAATCATTCCATTTTTCTCTGCAAAATGCTTTTATTCAATAAAAGTTTGTCCTCTTTCAGCCCCCTTTCTGTTTGCTGGCCTTGATTTTATTGCTCTGCTGGCTGGCAACAAGGTCTGAACTCCCTGTGCAGTCCCTCCCTGTCTAGTGAAACACTCAAACATACATTTTACTTCCAGGTATTAAGGCATAACGTTGCCTGAGCTTGACAAGGACACCCAGTGCCAAGCTGGAGGGCTGGATCAAGTATCTGTTGGATTTAGCGAGGTTACTTCACCAAAAGCGTTAAAGGCAAAGGAGGTATCTCCTAAGGGAACGAAGCGCAGAGACTAAAGCCTGCTCTGCAGATTATGAAAACGGTTTGATGTACCAGCTTGCACCCTGCCAAGCGGAGAAGCCGTGCCAGGAAGACATGGAAGAGGCAAGCAATCTATGGAGGTGATGTCTCCAGGCTACAGCCCGCAGTGACCGTGGGACTTACTGAGCTGGTGGTTGCATCCAGGTCATCGCGTTTAATAAGGCCAGTCCAACATTAATCGTGTCGCCCTGTTTCAGTCAGTCAGGGCGCTGCCTGTGGCCCTCGCATAGTTAATCCTCTTGTGCTGCTCTAGGAAAGGGAACACGTGCTTGACACCAACGGTGCAACCCTCGGGTACAATTAAACATCAGGAACTACTCAAACATTTGTAAGGTTTCCTTTTTATGCACATCTGTTTGTTGACCTTTCGGAGAGAGACTCTTTCGTGGCCAGTTTTCGGTGATAAGAAGCTGCTATCACAAAAAGCCGCTGTCACAGCTGGCGCGATACCAAAGACGGAGCTGGGAGACTGAATTGTTGCTGGAAGGGGTTTGTCCCGGTCTGCATGGGGTAATGTGGGGAAGTTTGCTTTGCTGTCACCCTTGTTTTATCTGTTCAGTGGGTAAATAAAGGACTTCAATCTTCGCAGCTGCAAGCTCAGCAGCTTTCTCCACCACATCATTCACTTGAAGATAAAAACAATTGTGGAGAGTCCCAGATCTCTGGTGCAAGCTGTTATTTGATTTATTTATTAGCAGAGAGGTTTAAAATATGGTAGGTGCTTTTTTGCAGATAGGAGGAGACACAATTCCCTGGCTTTGAAGGGCTGACAGCAAAGATGTAGCATACATAAAGAAGACTAATACAGAAACAGAGAGACAGAAAGAAAGCTTACGATATTACATTAAGTGGTTGCTTATGGTTGTTATACAAGTCTTGGTTGTTTGAACACAGAGATGCAGATGTACATATATGTATTCCTTACGCATGCACCTCTGTACTGAAGACGTCATATATATAAACAACAAAATGGAGGCCCAAAGATTTATCTGATGAGAATTAGGAAAAATCCAGCATTTCCTGGCCAAGGTACTAGATCTAACCATGGCTCTACGTTATTACAGTGCTCAAAATAGTACAAAGGGCTGCAGTATAGTCACTGCAGAAGGCAATCGGGGTGCGAGGGACAGAACGGGCAGCGCTCTAAAGAGCACAGATATCTTCCATTGCTCCATGAATAGCGTCTGCATGTGAAAGCGCAGATCCCCGCTCAGCGAGCAGACTGGTGCACGGTGGAAGGTGAGCAGAGTACCAGCCGACCGCAGGCACCGATTGCTGAGCTACCTCTGATGAAGCTCCCGCTCTGCAGTCAGTCCCCTTTTGCAACGGTGAGTTTACCATCACTGGCTCACCTGCGGGATCTCAACCAGCTCCTCTACTAAGCCCATTGATAACTCAGTGCATTGATTGCCTTCTTTTTAACCCTGCTACAGCCCCTCGACAGCAAAGGGTGCATGCCTGCCCATGAAAGGGTTGCTGTGACAGGTGTGAACTTTTCCTAATACCAGAGCATCTTGGCAAGGATTTCTTCTGGCCTTTTCAAGAAACCAGCTGAGACTTGTGCATGCTTTTTGATTCAAAAAAATGTAAGAAATAATATTATGCAGAGAGATGTAAAAATTAAACTGGTGCCCCGTTTCTCCTCTAAGTGGACTGGTGGTGTGTAAGTGTTTGAGGGTATTTCTAGAGGGCCGTGTCACTAGCTGCAATCACTGAGAAGGCCATCTGAGTTACGGGCTATTATTTAAGACTTTGGACCACGTAATTGTTTCCTTTCTTCCTGAGATTAAAGACAGAAAAAGCAATACCGTCTCTTTAGACAGGAGTAATCGACGATCAAAGCCTTTTCTGCCACTTGGGCAGAAAAGCCAGACATTTAGTGACTAGATCCTGTAAGAGGGTGAGAAGAGATGCTGTGGTGTTCTGTCAAAACACCACAGTCCTGGCACAGCCACATCCTCTGCCTGCCCTGTGGCAAGCCGCAGGCGGGACACTGCTGGCCATTTGCAGCAGTTGGCCTACATGGCTGCCCATCAGCTAATGATGGCAAATCCTCAGGGAAGACTGCAGCCATACAAAATTTGTCTGACCCTTTTTTTGTGGTTTTCTCAAGTGAAAGCCTTAGAAAGGGCTCTGGGGTTTGTGGCTTTTGCCAAAGAGCAAACACATGTTTGTCGCTCTGAGTTAATATTCAAGTCACATTCGCTCTTGCTCCCCGGCTGCCCCCCTCCCTCCCTGTAGGCTGGCACCCAGCAGGCAGCAGTGATGCCCCGCGCCGGGTACCAGCGAGCACCTTGCACCGATGCAGCCAGGAGCATCCCCAGCTCCAACTGCAGGGCAGGAGGGGAGAGAGAGCGGCAGGGAGGTGAGGGACTCCTCCAGCACCACCCAGCACCTTCCTCTTTCATAGGATCATAGAATCGTTTAGATTGGAAAAGCCATTTAACATAATTGATTCCAACGGTAAAGGTCGCGCGGCCAGCCCCACCACTAAACCTTGTCCCTTAGCACCACATCTACACGTGTTTTAAATACCTCCAGGGATGGAGACTCCACCACTTCCCTGGGCAGCCTGGTCGAATGCTTGACAACCCTTTCAGTGAATGAATTCTTCCTAATATCCAATCTAAACCTCCCCTGGCACAACTTGAGGCCATTTCTTCTTGTCCTATTGCTGGTTACTTGGGAGAAGAGACCGACTCCCACCTGGCTACCCCCTCCTTTCAGGTGGTTGTAGACAGCGATCAGGTCTCCCCTCAGCCTCCTCTTCTCCAGACCAAACCCCCCCAGCTCCCTCAGCCGCTCCCCATCAGACTTGTGCTCCAGGCCCTTCACCACCTTCGTTGCTCTTCTCTGGACTCGCTCCAGCACCTCAAGGTCTTTCTTGTCGTGAGGGGCCCAAAAGTGAACGTAGGACTCGAGGTCTGGCCTCTTTCTTCAGCCAAGAACTCTGCTTCCTCCTCTTTTGAGATAAACCCATAGCTGTCAGTGAAGTCAGAGGGAGCTGTGCCTTTGGCCTCAGCGGGGAACAGGAGTTGGCCCAGAACCCACCTGGACCCTCTGCTTTCTGGTTGCACTCCTGAAGCTGCAAAGCTGCCACCCTAAATTGTGACCAAAGGTAAATTTACCCGGTCCTTCGGTAGCTTAGTTTCACATTGACTACTGACATCTTTTGCTGATACCAGCTGATACCCAGCCTGGCCACCCCTGGACCCCTGAACCTCCTCCTCACCACCTCCACTCTCCGTCCTTTCACATCCCTCCCACAGGCATCAGAGCCTGCACTGCCCATCAGACCGGGGCCGGCTGGGGCTCAGCCCTCATGCTAGCACACCCACCTGTTTTCCAGACCATTTTAAGGATTTAACCTGTCCTCTCTGCTCTCATTCCAAGATTTTCCTCCGGGTCATTGTCACCTGGAGTCCAGATTACTACTGCGCCCCTGGCCCCAGTAGCTGTAGTCTTGCCTCCTGCAAGTTCCTACGGAAAAGTCCGCATCCCGGCTTGCCGATGGGGCTGCCTCATTCCCCTTTGGACATCACACCACCATATCACCAAAGGTCGGCAATGACTTGGCTGCGTGTTGATGCTCTGGTAATGCTACCTCCATCTTTGTTGTGTCAAATGGTCAAGATTTTCCTCCCAGCTAAGTAGCTTCCCTCATGTTGACCATTTTATTTCCTCTCTTGCCTCTCTTTCAGGGAAGGAAAAAAGAAGACAGAGAAGGAGTGACCATGACAAGGTGGCCTTGCCCTGACACAGAGCTCCCCGCACCAGAGATCCTCCCTGCTGCATACAGGAAGGCACGAGGCCAGCTGCATTTCACTGCTCATGGTGCGAAGCTCAATGGTGCCCAGCTCCTTCATCTTTACACATACAAGCATCTGTACGACCTCTCTTTACAGTATGTCCCAGTGTGGTTTTGCAGAGACTGTCATTTCTTCCTCGCCCGACATTCATCACACCCTGTATATGATGCTCACTCTGGACCCCGCGTTACAGGGGCAGCTATACAGCAGCATAGCTCCCTGTCCCTAACTACAGGGTGGCTGCTGCACCTACCCTGGTCCTGGCACAGAATTCACAGAGACTGTCACTCACTCCTGACTCATCTTGGCACCATTTCTAGCGTGACAGACTCACTAGCTCTGCAAGCAAATCCCTGTGATGCATTACCAGCATGGAGTTGGTTTCCCTTTGTGGGCAAATGCAGACTCAGGTGCCCAAGGCATCACTGTTCTCCTGGACTCCCTATTTCCCTCTTGCATCTTACCCTGCTGCCTCATGTCCTCCTTATCCATCATCCATTTCTGCGCTTTGCCCTTACCTCAGCTCCTCCAGCCGTCTTCATCTATCCTGATCATGTAATGGTTGTCTAATAACATCACTGAAGGATTTGTTTTCTTTTGCAGATAACCTGTCCATAGTCCAGCTGAGTGGAATTTAAGCCTGGCAATGAGGACTTGGTGAAAACCTAGAGAAAAAAACCTAGAGGGAGAACAGGTCTCCTGAATCGTGATCAGCAAGCTACCAACAGTCCTCAGGCCTTTCTGTGAGCATCAATGGAGGTTAAATGCTTGTTGCAAATGTGCCTTTCTGTAGATGTTTCTTACAGTACAGTAATTTGAAATAAAAAAAGATATTGCCCTGGAGAAAATAACCTTCCATTTGGCACAAAATACATTTCTGGACGACAACTAGATCTGCATACATTTGCTTTCTCTTGTACAATGTCTTATGCTACCTTCCTTCCTTCTCTAGAAAATGTGCAATGAAATACAAGTATTTTATTTTTGTTGTGAAACACTTCCTCTCATGAAAATAAGGAAGCCTTGAGAGTATTTCAGACTCTCTTTTATAGTTCCTGTAGCTATAACTAAAACGTGTTTTCAATATAAATCAGAGTGATAGAACTATTTACACATCTTGTACAGTGCCTTTTTGTTCCTCCTACAGAAAACTCCTATAGGATCCAGCAGAAAATAATTCTTTTACATCCAGCTTCAAAGGCTACATTCTCATTTACAGTGAGCAAAGAAAAACATGAGAGCAGATGATGGTGAAGGAAGCTGGGGGTTGCAGACCTGGGGCATTCTCCCTCTGTGCAACGCACAAGTTTTGGTGAGGCTATGAAACCAGTTCATCATGGGGTGCCAACAGAGGTTCATGTTCCAGTCAGACCCGATTTACCCAGCTGGGTGACTGGAAGCCAGGGTGCAAATACCCAGGTTGTGCTGCGTAGACTTTGACACGTGGCTGGTGGAGCCTATCTGATTTTCCACCCTGTGATGGGAGAAAGTCTTGGCATCTCAGATATTGTGGAGAAGGAGAAGCAGACGTCGTTAAATGGTCTCTCAGGTCAGCTTTGTTGTACTGTCCCACCCAGGGACCCTGTGCCCTCCAGCTGAGTGATAAGGGAGGCATGTTTTGGGAAAGGTGACTGCGATGGTGCAAACATCCTCTGGCTGCAGGGATAAAGTCTAAGTGCAGCCGGACACAGTCGTGATGAGAAAGAGGAGCACCAGGGTCACAGAGCCTGGGCTTGGGGTGGAGGAGTTGCCCGGTGGGCTCCTCTAACAGGGACGTAGAGTGTGACTGTCCCACAAAGCTAAAGCACAGCACTGCCTGGAAATGTATGACCACACAGTGAACTGGGGAGAGCTGTCAGTCGCAAGAATGGCAAGAGGAGGTGGGACTGTTTGACTTGGCTCTGGGATGCTGGTAAACCGAAGGAAATGTCAGTAAAGGTAAAAATGTCATTCTAATAATAGTAACTGACATTGCTGTTCCCTCTTTTATCAGAAATCCCAAATGCTCAGTGGGGTGATAGGAAGAAGATTGTTTAACCCATCAGGGGCAGGTGGATGCCTCTGAAACAACAGCATGGGAAGTGTGGACACAGAAACACCTAGGACATGAGTGCAGAGCCCACAAGAAAACCCTAGAAACACCGGGCTCACCTTCATTTCCAACAACCAGCAGTAGGAGAGTTTGAGCCATACAAAAAGGCAGAATGCAGTTTTAGGTCTAGCCCAAAAGGAAGCTGTTCCCCATTCGTCTGGTTTTAGGTCAGATTCACACAGCGTCTGTCTGGAGGAAAAGGATCAGGAATATTATTACTGCTTTCTGTGGGGCAGTAAGAACATAACCTTCTCCAAGCCTGCTGTGACATGGAGCAGTATTTTGCTGTTGCTGGTTGATGAAATTGCACATCAGCAGAACAACAATCAGCTGTTCTAAAGGTTTTGTTTTCTTGCCTTTTAGACCTTATTGATCCTTTTCCCAAAATCACACTCTCAGGCTTGACTGCTGCACGTGGTGAAAGCTACACCGTGGAAATGCCAAAAGCGGCGCTGTGAAAGCCCTGTTCTGACATGATGCCCGTGCACCACTTCACCCACAAGTGCCATTCACTGGTAGGACTGTGGGCTGCCAGGATGCCTGGGGGTGCGAGGACCTGCTGCTTCTGCTGGAGCTCACTCGCAGGAGCCCTGGGATGGTGACGGTGACATTGAGAGGGCAGCGTGCCATGGAACGGCTGCTCCTTGTCTCCTGGCCTGCAGCATGTTCTGCGTTTGGTTGGGGCTCATGTGAAAGCAAAAGCCTTCTGAGCAACCCCCCTTTGCTATACCCCGACGAGAAGCCTCCCTGTGCTGTGCACGCTTAGCACTTCTAAAAAACAAATGCAGAGCTAGGAAAGTACATACACAGACAGGCATTATTTTCCTCAGCCAGGGACTAAGGATGTTTCAGGTCCAATAGAAATGACATTTTGTTTGGTTTTGTTTGGAAAGAGCTTGAGGACCAGAACCGTGAGGTATAACCAGCACGCACTTATTAGAGATGTCCATACTTCTGGCTCTGTGTCAGTGCTAAGATTCAGAGCTAATATCCTGGCAGTAAGCATAGAGACAGCTTGCACCTCTGAGAGACATTCTTAGGCAGGGAGGAGTTTACTTGCTGTTGACACTTGAAAAGATTTTCTTTGCAACCACAAATACAAGCCTGCATGTGTATAAAGGGCTGAGAAGTTGCTGCATGATTCTTCCATGATGAAAGATGCTAGACCAGCATGCTCTGAAGTTTGCCAGCCAAATGCAGACAGGGCTTTTTCTTCCTTTGTTCCTGCTCCCCACATATCTTTCACTGCGTGATTCATTTGTTAAGAATATTATGTTTCATTCAGCTTAGTATAAACCCAGAGAGTGCTGAAAAAAAGGAAGGCAATGTATGAGTAACTTCTGGCTGCTGGCCTCTGTTGCATCCGCAGCTTGCTGTTAGGACAAATGTGTGGAAGCAGAAAAGCTGTGTGAGCAAAGAGGCAAACAATAAAGTTCTATCAGAGAAAAAGCATCACCACTGTGTACTGGAAGGTACATTGAAATCAATGCTAATAGCTTCCTTGGAAAGAGTTTACAAGGTAAATGTCCCTGAGAAGTGCCTAGCAGATAGATGTTCTGACTCACAGGAGGAGGCTGTGGCATTCATGACTCCCAGCTACTTACTGATACCACTTGGATGAGACAAGCAGAGGTTTCTTATTTACTGAGCTAGAGAAAGATGTGAGTTACAATGTTTTCAGTGCTCGTAATTTAATTCTGAATGTAATAATATTCTTTTTTCCCCTTAAAGCCTTTTACTTGGAGTACTGTGAGTGTATCAGAATCAGGGCTTTCATTTCTTGCAAGGAGGAAGTTTGCAGTGCTCGTATTTTACAGAGGAAATTTTTAAAATATGGCTCAAAAGCTCAAAAGAAACCCAAACCAATAAAACCCAAACACACACACCCAACAAATCAAGTAAACCCCAACAAATACCTTCATCTGGCAAGGCTGAAGCTATATACACACATCTTTTTGTCTGCCTGAAGCACCTGACAGAGCTGTAATCTGCACATCACAACCACTCTGGTTCAGAATAGCAAAACTATTTGAATTTATTGAAAAGATGACTCCAAACCTTTGCTTCAGCCCATTGTCGCATCAAACACCTAGGCACAATTTGAGGTTTTGTCTCCTGCACCTCCCCTCTGACCTGCTGAGGTTTCCCTGGTGCTGTCCTATAACAGCCTGGTTCTCCCTTTTCCTGCCCTGGTGCTGTGCCCGCTGCTGTCTCCCAGTCGGCCGCGCTGGCAGCCGTGTCTGGGGATGGTCCTTCCCAGGAGAGGGAAGGCTGGAAGAGGAGTGCCAAGCCTGGCAGAGCAACAGGCAAAGACAAAATGCCAAGGGGCCCAAATCCCTCCCAGGCGTCCAACACTAGCACTCTGATTGCCATCTTTTAAAAAGTCCTGCACTGTTGAACTCTTGGTAACCAAGGCATCTGATGGAGGGACTTGAAAGATGTCACCACTATATGCCTTTTAATTTCTCAAAGGTTCCCTAAAACATGACATAAACATCCCTCTAAGTGCAGCAGCAAAATTTTCTTTGGTCATACTGCAGGACCAGAGGGACTTCAGACTTCACATTTTATTATCTTACTTTCATGCACCATTAATTTTGTGCAGAATAGAGGTGCTGCAAAGAAGCACAATAGCACTACTATGTATAATGAAAAGATGATTTTGTATGCTGGGAGCAGGCTTACTGCAACAGAACAGGCACTGGCGTACAGCAACCGCGGCTCCTGGTGATCTGAAAGTTTGAGTATGCTAAAAAAATGGGGATGCTGAGACACTGGTCTGCACCATTCCAGCACAAAACTTGCTCTCCACTTAGGTCTTTCATGTCAAGGGGATTATGTTTCCCTCAGGGACAACGAGAATGGGCGCAGCTCTGTCTCCCAGTGCTCTGGGCAGGGCTCAGTAACAGCTTCCCTGGCTAATCACCAAGAACCTTTAATTTTCCTTCCTCGGTGGCACAAGGCATCATACCCCACTGCTCAGAAGAAGACTGTTTCTGATGGACTAAGGCCGTTAGACATCGTAGGTAATGGCAGAGGGCTGTGCTCTCTCCCTTCCCAGCACTGGCAGAACTTTGCCTTGTGAGGTAGGACTATGTCTGCTATCAAGGACTAAGGACGCAGTTCAGGAATTCCTGAAAATATCAGGATTCTGCACATAATGCAGCCACAGAGGGCTTAGCCTCCTCCCCGGAGTGAGATACGCCAAGACACATCACCTGCTGCTGGTGGACAGACAGCAATGGCAAAAAGCAGTGGAGTCCAACTCCGGCCCTTGGACTCCACAGTTTGGGAGCAGGAGTTGTAGTAATATCAATCACTCTTTGGCTGCTACCTGTTGAACTGCTGGCTGATGCCAATGACCGTCATCCAGAAAAAAAATGATACCAGTGTATTACTCAGTGTTAACGAGCCTTGAATAATCTAAATTTTCAGGATAATTAGGCTGCCCCCATCTTTGGACTTGTACCTACAGCATTGAAAAATAGTCTTGTCCTGTGCTATCCCCAGGCTGCCCAGCTTATTCTGCAAAGACATCAATAGTGCAGCACCAGGAGAAACTCTGTGACTCACATTTAGATAGTGCAGTTTCCCTAAATTATGGTCACTGGGGCTGTATCCAGGTTAGTAAACAAATAAATCAAAGACTACTCTCTGGCACTGAGGACAAGTGACCCAACACAACGCACATCTGCCTGGCTAAACTCTCCTGTCCAGGAAAATGGGATGGCTGCCTCCAAACTGCCTGTTGGGAATGACCTGGGACATCTGTATCCTAAGTCACACCTTGGGTGGATCCGTAACTCTAAGCAAACTATTCACATGAGCACTCAAATTATGCCTCCTTTTTCCTAACTCACCTCTTAGATCCACATCTCCCTTCATAATGGTGTAAACCAATACTATAAAGCATGAACACAGGAAACAATGAATAAAGCCCTGTTCTCCTGTGGCACAAGCAAGTTTCTCTTCTCTGGGCACCTAGAAAAAAAATATTTTTATTTCATGTTGTTTTCTTCTCCATTTTTCAGTTCTACAATTACTAAAATCATTAGTATTATTCAAATGCAATTCACAGAACACTTTCAGATGAGTGACGACTGGTTGGATATGTATCCACCCTAACATCCTGGCCTTGCTTTCCTTTACATGCCAGCATAAATCCATCAAATCACTATATAAAACCAGTGTGAGATCAGAACCAAGTCTATATGCAGTGACCATTATTAAAGGGGAAAAAAAAAAAAAAAGTGTTTCCTTCCCATTATATCCCATAGCATTGTTTGCCAAACAACATGCCATGTTGCCTTCAGGCACATGATTAATGCCAATGCCGTTCCAATAAAGCTTACAATGCGCACAGCCCGGGTATCCCTGGAGAGTTAGCAAGAACAACAAGCAAAGCCTAAATGATGCTGTTCATCTTCCAGTCACGAGGGACTTTCAGCCTTTTCCTCATTTCTGAGTATTAATCTTTATTTCTTTTTCAGAGTAACGACATTCCTCAGCAGTGAATATTTTTATCAGCTGGCTACATCCACAAGACACTGAGCATTCATTTCAGCTGTCTTGTTGAAAGGATTTTGCCTTGGAGTGCCACTTCCATTTCCCTTTTTCCAATTTGCTTATTCTCTTATTTGCACATTGTTTTCCACTTCGTTGCGGTCTGGGTTTTCTCTGCTGTAAATACCCACTCCCAGCTCCTTTGCTGGGGCAAAGGGCTTTTTTTAAAGTTATCTAAGGTATTCTGTGTGTCTTTTATGTGCAGCACTAGGTGCAAGTCCCTTTGTGACCGGGACAGTGGCAAGTCAGGGCTAGAACCAGCTAGAACATTCGTCTTCAATACAGAGAGGAATAACACGAAACCTAAATTTATATTAACACATAGGCTAAATCCAAATGCTTTTACCCAGGCAGAATTCCCAGGGGCCAAATTCTCATTTACACAAAAACCTCTTTACACCAGTCTGGCAGTGGAAAGAGACCTTACAGTGCCTACAGATGTTTAAGGGTCATTTCCAGAGGCAGGGCTGCAGCGTGACAGACAGAATATGTGGGTTTACTTTATTCATGTGTGCCTGGTTCTGTTTTCTGATAGATAGATGAACAGTGCGTATGTGAGAGTGCATTAATAGCATGCTTTCTTTGAGTGAATGAAATATGCTTTCATTAACAATTGACTAAATCAAGTGTGGCTATTCTTTCTTTCACTCATTCTTGAATGTGCTTATTAGAAAGCCCTTGCTGATCAGGTCAGAAGTGATTTTCATAAAGGCTTCTAATAAAAACTCCTTGCTGCAGTTTCCTGGGGAGCCTTGCATGTGTGCTGGAGACCGATAGGGAATCAGGCACTTAAATCTTTGGTGGTACAGCTCTGGGGGAATAAATACAAATGCAGTATGTTTTGTACTGTCACCAAGATCTGACATGATGCAAGATACCGAAAGTGTAGTCAAATCTAATGCATTAGGGCATTAGCTGAGCATGTGCAGGTGGTGAGACAAACAGGTAGCATCGTTTCAGTGGATATGTGAATTTTAAAGGAGTGAGTGAGGAGAACCACTGTTTTTTACAGCACCATCCACTGTCCATCCCTGGAGGCAGAAAACAAGACGTGATGAGCCAAGAGTCTGATCTGGGGTGGCAGATCCAGCTTTACCATGGGAAAAACAGATACTTCACTATGAAATGACATCATCTTTAATAGCGTGGGATCTGTCACAGTCAGTTGTAAACAGAGACTGATTTACAAGCCAAGCAGCCTTCTTAGACGCAAGACTTGATTCAAATTTGCAATCCTAGACCTTCATAGGAAAGATCTTAAAGTACCCTGACTTTATGTAACTCCTTCGTTTAAAGTTACCCAGCAAAGAATTTCTCCAGGCTCAGCAAATCTGACCTTCTCACCAGGCGATTTCTACTTTAACAAAAGTTACTCAGGAAAATCTGCCTAATGCTGGGGTCTTTAAAATGAAGGATCACATGCAGGTAAGAACCAGTTCTGCAACACCTAAGGCTCCTGCTCGTTTCATGCTATGTCATATGTAGGACTCTAGCATGAACCTGTAACACATTGTGAGTTATTTTGGACCTGGAGCACAGGTTTGAGTTCCAGCAGTTGAAGTCCATGCCGCAGACTCCAGCCTCACACCTCCCTGGGGCTGGGGACACGGCTCGTGCATTCACAGCCCCGGTGACACAGCCTCTCCCCCACTGTAGGGCTTTGCCTGTCCGGCTGTGCCGATGGGATCTGGACCAACCCCTGGTCTCCCTCCTGTATAGTCACCAAGGGGGAGAGCCACAGAGGAGCTGCCTCGCAATTGCAAGGGCTGTCCTGCAAATCACCATACGAGTCATCCTGAAAATCACCCTACGAACCAGCCCACTCCTTAGGGACCACCAAGAGCCACAGCCCTTTGCGCCTGAGATGTCCGGTGTGTCCCCGGCTCTGAGGCCCCATACGGCGCTAGCTCACAGAGCACATAAGGTGATGCTCGAGACAATGTGTTACAGCATCTCTCTGAGAATGTGGTTGGGTGCAGATATGAGAAAATTGTCATCATAAGACAAGTTGCCCATTATATCAATGCTTTATAGCACTAGAGCTAACTGAGCAATCATAACAGCATAGGAGTGGCTTTATTTGGCTTAGCTTAAGTGCCTCCAAATTTGACATAAGATAAAACATCATAGGTCTTCTCGTATTAAAATAGCTTATATTACTAGACTGCTATAAACTTACACCTGAAATTACAGCAAACGTATTTATGTGCCAGTATCTTACTTCCAAAAAAGACAGTAGCGTTTCAAAGAGAGACTCAAAATCAGCTCCTGTAAATTTTAGAGACTGTTTCCATGAAGTGGCTTATCAAAAAAACCCTAAGAGCAAACAGAGGAGGCAGATGACCCTTTACAGAAGAGTATTACTGATGATCTTTACCCTGGAGGAGGAGAACAGCGGAAAACTTAAGCAGTGGTAGTGCTGCAGTTGAATTTTAAAACACTGCCACCTCACGTCAGCTTAGCAAGGAGGCACAACCCAGTGCCCTTGGTAGAGATTCCTCTGGTGTTTGCCTGGCAGCATACGGCACTGTTGTCCACATTAGCCTTGACATTTTTTAATTGAAAATCATTAATAATGTCCATACCGCTTTACACACCTAGAGCCAGCACGCACTCTCCCTTTGCAGGTTGAGCATCCAGAAAACGTGAGCTATAAAGCCAGATACTGGTATTTCCCATTTCGCGCTGGTATCTGTGTTGTGTTGGATACATTGGCACCTCTTGAGAAGGTGTGAGGCACCAGAGGATCATTATTCCTTCTTTCTGACTCTGCAGAAAGGTTTCAGGGGAAAGCTGGACATGGATGGACGCTCCCAGGGTGCCGGGACCATGACTCCAAAGGAGATTTGCCCCTGCAGCCGGCTCCATTTTCACATCCTGCAGCAGGGCTGGCTTTATTGCTCTATTTTCTGCTACTTCCGAGCAAGAGTTGAAGTTTCTCCCTTTCATATCAGGGAGACAACTGGCGAGTGACTTGTGGCATGATTATTGGTTTTAATATAGAGCAGAGAGTTAAAATGAGTGCTGTGTTTTTGTAGTCGATAGGAATGCTTCTGTATATAATACTTCAGTTATCCAATGACTTTTTTTTGTACCTGACCTATGTTGAGCAGTGGCTACATTACAGGCCGAAGAGCAGGACTGAGACTCTTTGTGCCTCTATTGCTGCTAAAACTTCAACACAAAGCAGCCAAACTCCTTAGGAAGAGGAGAGCTTGGGGATGTGCATGCAGTGAGCCTGGGAGCTGGGTCGATCCAGCCTGCCGCAAGGGGAGCATCAGCCCTACCAGCAAACTCGGTGCTGAGGTTCCCCTCCCAGAAAGCTCTGGGGACTGGCCTCAGGTGCCCTCTTCATACACAATCCTGCCTGAAAACAACCACTTCTCAGTTTTTGGACAGTTAGTTCTCAGCCTGTTTAGCTCTCTGAGCCAGTTCACAAGAGTTACCATGTTGTCCTCAGGACCTGCCCTGAGGATGGAGAAGGCTATACAGTTGTGCACTATCTGCTGCAGTGTTTGTGCACGCATGAGCTGAATTAGGTGGGCCAGTGGAAAGGGCTAGAGCTCCCCAAGCATCCTCTCCTGCCATCCTCCCAGTCGGTCTATATATGCTCATCTTCTACAGGTACCTGTGTGTGTTACTTACACACCCAGGGGCTGCAGAATCAGGCCCTATTTCGATGCAGTAAGGTGCCCAGTTCAGCAAAAATGCATAATGATGTGTTTCACTTCATGCTCTTAACACTAGGCATAATGTCACTTTATGCTCACTTTAGAAGGCATAATTCTCTCGTCACCTGCTCAATCTCCTCTTCCAGCCTCTCTGAGACAGTCCGGCACCTACGGAGCCTGCAAACACGTTGCGCAAGGAGCGGACTGAGCCTTGAAGTGATCCTCTGGCTCCTGCGAGCACTCGGCGGGGAGGACTCCTGACGCTGGTCGGCTCCCTTCCCCGGCCCTGGGGGCTGCAGTCGTGCCCCGGCACCCACCGGCCATAGGTAGGTGGTAAGGGGCTTGTAGGTCACAGGAGGGGAATCCAAAGTGAAAGGGGACAAGTGTTGGTAAATAAAATCTGGAGGAGCCTTGAGATGGCACTGGGGAACTGCATAGCACGCAGCAGAGCAGGCAGATTAGGGACTTAATTAAAAAAAAAAAAATCAGGCTCTAACCCAGACCTAGCAGCCCAAGCTAGGCAACAAGCCCAGACTCAAAGCATATAGAAACAGGCTTGAAAGTTTTGACAACAGTCTGGAGGTGTGGATTAAGGGCAAAGGAGCATCTTAATGCTGAATAAAGAGGTGTTTAAAATCTGCCTCAAATTAGGGAGATGCTTACACGCTTCCCAGAACGGGTGTCAGGGACAGCCTCAGCCCCTGGGATGCGGCATTTTCCAGTTGCCCCTCACCCTTCAGAGGGTCCCCATGGACGAAACTCCCTCATTCTCAATCTGATGGACACTCCTGCATGGAAAAGTAGGTAGGGTTGACGGTGGGAGCCTGTCACAGCCCAGTCTCACGCCAGTTTAAAATGTCAGGGAACCACATCCTCCAGTAGCAAATGTTGCAGAGACAAGAATTTCTACCATGGAAAAACGAAGAATAATCTGCCCACCTGCCCATGGGGAAAGTCTTTTCCAAACTCTAATCTGTTAGTAGCTGCCTTAGGTCATGTCGTGCAGTGATTTATATTTCCCATTACCCTATCAAATGTTACGGTTTTCATTATCTACCTAAATGGTTAATCCTGCTTGACATTCAGCCTCTGTTATGGGACAGATCCTGACACGTTGTAGCTGCTTTGGGCCATTGTGTTCATCTCCAGTGGCCAGAAATCTGAATTGTTCTGTTAGATGTGGAATTTCCAGGTGGAATAGATACAACTGCCCTTCCCATCCCTCCATGCTAGGGTTGCTTGTGCCCTCTGTAGAGCTTTCAAGGATTTCTGCAAGAAATAACCTTGTCTGATACGGTCATTCTCTGCTGTCTTTTTGACAGAACGAAAATGATAACCTAATTTCCAGAATGGTGGTTTGCAGATATCCATGCTTGAAATCATATGGCTGCATACGTAGGTGTAGTTAACACCCGTGCCTGAACAAACAGGTTTCCCTGCTGCAATGGAAGAAGCCTCCCATGCAGGTATCTAGAGTTCCTTTTGCACAGTGGAAACATCTGGTAGTAGGTGGGTTAAATAAACCAGAAATTGAGCTGGGAGGAGAGGAAGGAGACAAAGATAAGAAAGAAGCAAAGCTAGCAATTAGGTCCAGAGAGCCGTTATTGTGCAAGCTAAAGTGGGAGAAGAGGGAGTGAAACATTGTTTGTTTGCGTTGTCAGGAAGAAGAGAAAATAGAAGCCATGGCAAAGAGGAAAGAACAATAAATATAGATGAGTTCAAGCACCCTTTGAATCTGCAAACCAGTTTTGAGACTCAAAAAGGTCACATCAGACCAGGACTTCTGTATCAACTCACCACAGTGCCATCCTTTTTTTTCTGAAGAGAGCAGAAGAATGACAATCCACCCTTCAAGGCAAGATGAGTCCAATACAAGCATATACACATGCATGCACACGCACAAGAACACATGTACTCACAAGCAAACAACGAGCACACACATGCACACAGCATGACAGGAAAGTGTTCAGAATTGCATGTAGCATCTTAAGACCTGACCGCAAAAATAAATCTGTGCAGCCTGCACTGGTATTGAAAATCTATGCCCACCAGCCGCTTGGTAGCCATCTGTCCTTGCCCCTGAATACCAAGCAGGAACGCTCCATATATGCTTGCTCAATTGCAATTCTGCTCACCTTAAGTTTGGGAGAAGCAGCAAACACCATCAGAATGACAAGCTGACAGCAACAGTACTGCAACAATACGCTGTGCGAGAAGGAAAAGGAGAGAAAGAAAGGGCATTTCCAAAAGAGATCAAGACGTGATGCTGACATTATCACAGCCCAGGGAGAGGGCTGAA
The DNA here is from genome assembly GCF_000690535.1 of Cariama cristata. Taxonomy (NCBI): domain Eukaryota; kingdom Metazoa; phylum Chordata; class Aves; order Cariamiformes; family Cariamidae; genus Cariama; species Cariama cristata. Next base: position 16,033 of record NW_009632756.1, on the reverse strand, counting down.
ACTATGCAACTTATTTCATTTTAAAACCTTAGGTTCGTTCAGATTTCCATTCCCAAAGGTAAGCAGCCAATTTCCTTTCTCCATTAATAATTCAGCCTTGCTGTGTATTTACTATTTCATATGTCATCTCCACCTTAGTTTGTAACAGTTCATTTTGGACAATATCTCCTCATTGTTCTGGAAAATATCTTTCTCTTTCCTATTACAAAACATTTGCAAATTTCTTCAGTTCTAGATCAAAGCCATTGGAGTGGGCCCAGGAAAAGTGGAGGTTTTTCAGCCTGTGGTTGTATATCAATCAGCAGGTCACCAAAGGTTTGTGGATCAAATGTTAACACTGCTTGGGAAGACGTCCGTAAGTTACTGAACATTTCAGCACAGGAAGGAGGAAGCAAAGAGTGACTCAAATCGAATCCAGGATTTCTTGCTTTCAGTAAGAGAGAACCAAATCTCTTCACAACTTTGCCAAAACCCGTGATTGAAGGCACATGGAAACACATCTCATAGCTTAACGTAGCTGTCCCTGAAGTTCACGAAGACATCCTTGTAAGGTTTCTTGTGGTCTTTGGTTCAGACACAAAATGCACATGATCAGGAAAAGGACTGTGCAGAACTCAGTAGAGAAACGAAACCCTATCAGGGCAGGCTGATAGGTCAGAAACCAAGTTAACTGAGTGTGAACTTCTCCAAAATGTAGGATGGAGAGAAGTTTTTTTACTCCTAGAGAAATTTGTGGAGCCAGGTTCAAATTACCTCAAAATTTGGGAGACATTTGGGTTTGGGATTCTGTCTCACATTCATTCTAAGTATAAATAATGCAAGTATTGAGGAAAAGGGTCCTTTCAGCAATGTAGTCACTGGTGCTGAGGGCACGCTAAAGCAAACTGGAAATCGGAACCAGATCCCAAACTTTGTGTTCAAGCTTGAAATTAAATTTCTCCCCTGCTAAGTTCTAGCATCTCTCTCTTCTGAGTGTGAAATAAACCATGTTAACTGAGCCAAGAAAATCAAAAGGAGACACCCTTCCCATGCCAGGCTGGTGCTGACGGGATGAGAACCTGCTTGCATAAGACAAGCTTGCTTTATACTCCCTGCAACTAATAAAATAAAGGCCTAGCTCTACTAGCATTTTAGATGATAACAGAGGTATAATTTGCAAAGCTGTAGTCAAAGGGTGCCTCCTTCTCTCTTCTTATACCAGGACTAAGACAGCCTTATAGAAACCAAGCTGGAACTTGTTGGAAGCTCCATCTGTGACCCGGACCAAAGTGCTTTCCCCCCACCCAGTTCATAGAAGTTCAGATAAGGATCTGCTATTTCTGTCTTTAAGCCTAGAGCTGACTGCTGTCAGTCTCGTTAAATGTGCAACATGCTCAAGAACTTGTAGAGAGCAGAGTTTTGCCAGAGGGAAAAATCTGGCCAAGGGTATAAAAGCTCCAAACATCCAGGGCGGAGGAAAGCAAGCCTTGCAGTGAGGCATCCCTGAAAGCAGTAATAAAGAGGTAATCTTCCTTCCTTCCCATAAAATAAAACAATAAATGGTATCTGCAGTGCTGACAGAACTTGCTGTTTGCCGAGGCTGAGGTATAGCCATTGGCTGTTTATCTAACACAGATAAATAAGCAGATATTAGAGTAAAGGTCAATAAAGTATTTGCCCTATCCCTAAATTACACAAGAGTGTGTCATCACGCAGATCATAGCTCAGCATAGCTACCCTGGCTTGTGTTTTAGCTCCTGCCTTTCATCCCAGAAGTCAACAGTCCTGCTTTTGACATATAAAGGGGTAGTGAACAAAGTTCAGGAGGCATTGCACGGAGGGAGAGCTCCCCAACGTTGCCGTGGGAAAAGGGCTGCTGGCCAAAACAACTGTGTCAGCAGCACGTGTACATATTCAGAAAGTACATTTTATGAATTCATGGTTTGGTAGCCAGAGAATGTCAGAAAGCAAACACAGAAAACCCCTCCACATAGTTTACCCAAATATGTGGCCCAGCATAGTCCAGAAGGAGAGAGGGAGTGGGGAGAGAGGAGTTTTACGTGACTGAGAGAGGCTTTTTTCTGTGTGGCCATACTAAATACAAAAAACATGAGTAAGAGCTGAGGGAGAATGTAAGGAAATCCCTCTGGAGCAGTTAGAGGTCAAACCCTGTTTCTTTGGACACGAATCTACACGCAGGGTGCACACTAGTGAACCTGGGTGGATGCGGTCCACTGGCTCCGTACTGGCCAGGATGAATGTGGCTGGACACAAATGCCAGTGCATCACTCGCACCTCTCTCACAGAGTCCTCCCGGACTCCTACGATACATTGGCTTTTTTCTCCCTCACATCACAGCAAAGTCTTCCTGGGGAATCACAGCATTGAACAGGATATGGAAAAAATTATTCTTACTTTTTATTTGAAAACTGCCGTAGCGCCCTGAGGCCCTAGCTGCGGCTGGAACTCTGCCATGCAAAGCATCATGCCACATGGAACAAACGCCCTTCCTGGCTTTTGGCATCGCTCTCGGCCCCTGAAGAAGAGTCGCTCCCAGGGGATGCTCGGCAGCCCCACGCTCCCCCTGCTCAAGGTGAGAGCCTTCAGGTGGGCTCAGGACTCCAGTACGAGCTCTGCTCCAGGAGATGTGTCCATGAGCACATCTTCTGGCTTTCCCTCATCTCCGTTCAGCATCTCTGACTTCCCAGGCCCTCAGTAAGAATGAAAAGTAGCTGCTTCATGCCTCTGTAACTTCATGCAGTGAATTTCCTCCTGCAGCCAGCTCTGCGCCCTGCATTACATCACTAGAAGGGGGGATAATACAAGGCCAGGTCTATCTTCATATGTTGTCAAGACATTTCGGACAGTAATGTTTTCCAAGCCTCCTCCACTCGTCTTCAGGAACTGCAGGCCTTGGATAACCAGATGCTCAGGCATATAATTCAGGCATAAGGCTGGTGCAGTGAATCAAAAACAATGCAGGAAAGGATCTTGACTCATTACCATGAATGAGAGAAAGCTGAAACCTGTGGCTCAAGCCCCTCAAGAATTTATGCTCTGATATAACTGAAACCTCCCAGGAGATCCTGGGTCAAGATAGAAGAAATAGACAATTTATGGCATTCCTAACGTATCCATCTCCTCCCCCAGCATGTAGCTGCCATTTACATTACTTGTGGATTTTACTCAGACAAATGATTTTCCTGCAAGCTGCTATGATCATTCCTGTTTTTTTGCATGAGAAATAAGCATACACACAACAGAAAAGTCAAATGGGGAGGAGTAGGGACCGGAAAAAACTTCATTAAAATCCACAGCAGCAAGGGAGGAAATTGGTAAAGTAGTTACATGGTGCCAGCTGAACAGATGTAGGTGTTCAAAGAATCAAAATTTGCAAGACACGCCAGAACTGTTAAAAAAACATCTTCTAAGGACCAACATTCTCCTTCCCTAAGACAGAAGATGAGACATCACTTGCTACTTTCTTTTGTAAAAGCTCCTGCCACAGAAACATCCACATTTCAGAGGGATGCTGGTGGTCCCATGCCAGCGAGACCTGCAGATGCCAGGTGATGTCAGTGTGGAAGATGCACTAAGGTGCTGGGTTCTTCTTGTGGGTAGGATGCTCTGCATCTGCTGTGGTTAAGAAAACACTACTTCCACCAGAAAACAGCTTTCCAAAATGTGAAGCTTGCACTTGCTGCCTGCCTTGCTGCCCCAAACCCAGACTTTGAAACAATTATCCATCAAAACTCACAGCGCTTCTTCCTCAGTTTTGGTGTTGATGATCTGCCCTCTGCCCCAACTATCTGCTTGGATGATTCAAATCACTTACCGTACCCAAGAATGACCAGCATCCCAAAGTCGGCCTTGTTGTCCCCCAGTGATACCTCTTGCAGGCACACGTGAGGGCAAGGCATCACTGGGTCCTCAAAGTGGAAGGCTGTGCCCCCTGGGCTGCCAGAAACAGGTCCTGCATACAGCAGAGCAGAAAATAACCCACTAGAAAATCGCAGCCTTTTGTTTTACCAATTAACACTAAGACAATTGCTGAGTTATTTGCAGGTTTTGTTTTTTTTTTCTCCTCCACTGTGGCAGCTGCTACATCTTCACTTTTTCCGAGTGGCCTTCTGGCCACCGTTCAGCAGCCGGCCAGGCTGGGAGCAGGGGGACGCGGGAGGAGCAGGTTATGGGCGCTCTCCCACAGCCTTACTTCTGAGGAATTAGCAACATTGACTAGATACAAACACTTTGTGAACTTGCCAGATATATATGCTGTATATGCTTTCACAAAGGCTAGAAAAATTGGCTTCCAGGAATTTCACACCTTTCTCTTAATTAGTAAAATCACATGAAGTAAGAGGTAGATTTCATTTTAAGCCTTTTCTCTATTTGCACATGAAGAAATTATTTATTCGGTTCAATCAAAAAATATCTTTACGTTTGCTAAGTTTCTATAAACCTTTCAAAAAGCACGAGCTAGCAGATTTGTGAAGGGCATTCTGTTTAAGGCATTTACATTTAACAGGAGATCGATGCAGCAGCATTTTTGTTCTTAATAAATGTAATGTTATTAGAGGTTTTTCAGTTTACTAGGATACTTATGAGGGTTTATTTGAATGATGATATATTTATGATTTCTGTATTTGACAATCAGCTTTGAAACTGAAGCGCTGATTAGAAAAGATGTATAATTACGTGCATCCACACAGGGAGTTTTATATGTTTTATATATGAGTATATATGTTCTATACATAGACAAGGCAAGCCTTGCCTTTAAAAGCAGCTTCTGGCCCCAGATGGGGCAGTTTGGGAGCATTTTTAGGAGTATTTAGGAACTTTCCTTTAGGGCTGACACTGACAATTCCTGGTTCCAACCATAGTGGCCAGATGTCTGAAACTACTGGAAGCCCAATTTAAATTACCTGTTTTCTACGGGCCTTATTTTTTGGAAGGATGGATAAAATTAATCATATTATTAAAACAACGGTGAGGAAACCAATGACTGCAAGCAGAGGGCATTGGTCCAGGGAGAGTGAGATAATTAATTGCAGTTGCTATAAACCGACTTGGGCACACCTGCTAAACTGGGGAAGCCAAAGCAATATTTATTTTGACACATTTTTGTGGGAGAATGCTTGGAAAGCTAAGGATATTGTAACATTACTAGTTAATGTAGTTTTAAGTCTGAATTGTCCACAAATGATTGAATTTCACTGAGCTGTTAATACACGAGACTTACGCGTACCCAATTAGGGCTATTAAAAGCAAGAATGTCGTGGATAATGTTTCCAATGTTAATTAATTGAAATAGTATCAGTTGGAGAATGCCTCCCCAGAAGCTGCCTCAACCAGCCCCTACCAGCTATGATTTATAGCCACTTGGCCTGGTGGTGTGGAAATTTTAAAGACTAAATTGCTGCTGCAAGCTTATTCTGTACCAGTGAAATTAGGCTATAATTCTATACAATTTGTTAGGAATGAAATAAAGAAATATTTTTCTTTTAATAATGATGTTGTTTTAGAATGTTGTAAGGATTTGCAAGTTGAAACCCAAAGGACTTTTGTGATGATTACTTGAAGCAAGCAGTGGGTAGCCTCTCTAAGTTTATTAATTCATAGAATCATAGAATAGTTTGGGTTGGAAGGGATCTTTAAAGATCATCTAGTCCAATCCCCTGATTCAATGGTTACTGTGAAGAAGAAAGTCACCAAGGGAAAAAAGGGAAAAAAAAAAAAAGGTTCACAAATCTGGAATGTACTTTTTCAGCACAAGCTAGGGCAGGGGTGGGGGTTCCTATGTTTTGCCAAATACGAAGAACTTGTATGAAGAGTCTATAAATTGGGAAATACTTGAAAAAGCCTGAAATAGGAAAAGATGCTTATTATAGGATGGTGTGGTGAGGGTCAGATTTCCTTTTAACCCTACAAAAGGTTTGAGGCAAAACCACCAAGAGCTATAGGATTTGCTTATTTTTAAAGATTTTTAGATAGCAGAACTTGTTGTATACATCTATGGTTAAGAAGAGCTTTTCCTGAAAATGCAGATGAAAACCGTTAGGCAAAGTTTTATGTGTAAAACGCATCAGCCACAAAAGACAAACTTGTAATGCATTCAGTTTATAATACATCATCTGACTAATGAAAGGGGATTAGAATAATTATTCAGCCAAATATAAACGGGTAAGGAAATAAATCATTTACTTAGTTGATAATAGCTAAGATAACATGCTAAAGTTTTACGACCTAAGGATGAAAGATCACTTTCTAATTTTACTACTTATTTAAATAACTTTAAATTATACTCACACAGTTTTACTACCTGCCATGATGTTGCAGCACATAATTTAAGAACTATTTGCATTTTGGCAATCCTCACACTTCATCGAAACACGGTTCTTGCTGTTGGGACAGGAAGACCCTGTCTGTGTCCTTCTGGAGTTTTTACCTGTACGTGTGTGATTCTCGAGATGCTGGTATTTATCCACAATCGTCCATTTTTTGTCATTTTGAAACCAGCACCTATAAGATCAAGGATTAATTTAATTAATCCCTTTTAAGTGTATAGCAGGAAGGTACAAACATTGCTATCTAGCTTCACTTTGTCCATAGGTGTGCTGGGTTTAGAGTGACAACAAAAAGGTAGGCAGTGCAAACTAAAGGGAAAAAAATGATCAGAAAAATTAATTAGAAAAATTCTGGTCAACTGTGTGTGACGTACCCCCAAAAAACTGGCAAAGAAAAAAACCCAAGTAAAGGTATGGGTATTTGCTGTTTAAAATACAACAAAGCCCAACAGAGAAGTTCAGCAACTACTGTAAGCTTTCATTTAAAATTTTAGTAAGACCTAAGTGTATTGTGGTTATATAGGTTATGATTTAACTTGCAATATTCACAATTGATTGAATAGAAACATTTTTAGTAACAGAAATTAATAGTGACATGCCACTAGCAAATCTGATTACTATTGCAGGACCAAAGTTGTTACCAACAAGATTAAACACTGAAGATGTATTAAAATTTCCTTCCAAAGAAAGGCTGCCTGTCAGTGTCTGATCTTGCTACCAGCCCAGCCAGGAGGGTCTTTCCCAGCCCTGAAGGAATACTCTAATTTTGCAGAAATACAGATTGGGAATATTTAGAGATGAGAAGTTCACCTAATGTCAGTGAATTTCATTGTAGGCCTGTAAGTCTGTTTCCCAGAAAGGTTGCAGGAAACCTTTTTCCTGGTTAAGAAGGAAAATGAAAATGTGCTGGTTTTATAAGTTTACTAGAATTCCTTTTGGTTAGTCATGAAGACAATATGAAAATATAGCGATGACTATATTTTGTGGAAGCCATTTGTAGAACAACAAGATATTAATTGCCTGACTAAAAGTTAATTAGAAAGGGAGAGCATAAAATAGAGAAAGCAGGGCCTAAACAGCATATTTAGGAGGAGGACTCTTTTTAAACCCTCCTAAGGGTGACACTTCCAGCCTGCCCACCACAACACTGCTGGATTAGCTCAGGTAAACAACTGCTTTGCTGATAGCAATAAAAAAAATTACCCCTATATTTCAGTTTTAATGAATCCCTGACGTTTCTGTAGTAATTTTTAAATGATGGGTCAGAAATGAAGCTGTCAAAGGCAAGAGGTGTTAACTGGCTAATTTTTAATCTGAGGATAATCCAGTGCTATCTTTGCTAACGTTTCCAACAGAGAAAGCTTCGATCTCCTGCCTCTGGACTTCTGAGTGATTTGTGTCTGGAACATTTTAAGTACCTAGAAATTGTTTATTCAGACCCAGGGCCTTCTCCCATCAGTACGGACCATGAGCATCACTTGAGTTATCCCATTATAAGAAGATCACAACTGGAAGCCCAGGCCCAAGAGCTTAAATCTTGTTTCAAGTCTTTTAATAGAATTTAGAGTTGACATGCTGTAGGCAAATCTCCCAAAATCTCCTTTTACAATATCAGATGGAGTGACATTTTTGTTACTACTAACAAAAATACTCTGAGCCCTTGTGCAGAGGAAATGGACCCAAACATGCACAAGGTGCAGAAGCTGAAAGAAGAACACAGTGCAAAGCATCCTAGGCTGTGCAGTCTTCTCCCATGAGAAACAAGAGCGGGTTTGCACTACGTACCCTCAGAACATGATGCAGACTATCTTTTTGAATGTATGCAGCAGAAACCACCGAGAAGATCATTCAAAACAACTCTGCATGAGTCCCCAAAGGAGGGAGTGAAATCAGTCTTTTTCTGTCTTAGTGTGAATCTCCTCAACGTACAAAGCACTTAAACACTGCTGTAAAAGACGCGTTACAAAATTTAGAGTTAGGCATGCTGGATCAATCGTAGCTTCTGCACAACTAACTCTCGCTACTGCTTCATGAAGTAAATCCACTGGATTTATACTTTTATAGGATTTCCATTAAGTCCTGTGTTGTTTACATGGCTTTTACATTTAAGGACCTTACGCAGACCTAAATCTGATTTCTGAAACTTAGAGAGGGATTGTGCGTCTGAGCTGTAGTAAAATTTAATCCTGAGCCAAAACTTTGAGCACAGACAGTGATCTGCGGAATATGAGCATCACCCCATCAGCTAAGTGGTGTCAGAAAAATATCCTCTTTGGTCTCCCAGAAGAAGATGACCTATGCTGCTTCTGCTACACTGAGTTGCTTTAATTGACTTTGTCTATCTAGACAATGTTGAAATCAACACACAAGCAGAGATTTCATGGTTTAATTGACAGAAGCCTGCAAACATGTATTTGTATAGCTTTAAAGAATGATGAGTTGTTCCTACAGAGAATCGATTGCATCTGGTATTTTCAGCTCTGACTAGGATTTTCCCCAGTTCCATTTCTTTTTCACTTTCCAGCACAGAAAACCTCTTCTATTCTTTTGTTTATACAGAAGAGCATCCTATATTCTCAGGCAACACTTCATCCACTCAGCCAGTGAAGTGCTCAATTTACGGTTTGATCTCAGCAGGATTTTCTCCTTTTTTTTTTAAACTCATTTTCTTCCTATTGCCATGGATTGACATTGGCATGACCTTCCATGGAATAGCCCAAGAGCTTTGCTGGCATACGCTCCCTGTCCCTTAAAAGGAGAAGCGGTGTGACAGCTTCCAGGCTCCCTGCTGCAAGACAACCCATGTACCTGGCAAACGGCCCCTGAACCCTCGTTCCTCTTTTGCTGAAGAGGAGGTCAACAAGTGTGGTTAAGAGTGAAAAAACATTGTTCAGATACATATGTGCTAGGTGTCTGAGGAGGCCACCATGCCGTTAGGAGGCCACTTGCCAGGTTACGGCGGTCAGGTACCAAACGCCATGCCTGGCACAGCACCAGCACCTATGAAGAAGACCCGACCGGTCTGGGCCCGGTGTCATCCTGACAGATGGGCACACGTGCAAGCATCCAAGTAGATGTAGGCAGGGTACTCCAAGTCCCTCATCTGTACCTGCTTCAAGGACATTTACGTTGCCAGAGTGATCCAAAGGGACCTTAATATGTGAGAATCAGGCTTAAACATGTTCTTTTAACCAGAAGGAGTTGCTGCTGAGTGTACCTGCCCTCACGGCCGAGAGAGGGAATTTGCCCTTCTGGGGCACTTGTAAGGGGCAGCAAGGAGGCACTGTGAAGAGCTGGTGCCTCTGATGCACCCAGTCGTAGGCATTGCTGTAGGTACAATGCATCTGAAAGACTAAAAGGAACAAAAATATTCAGCTGGCTTGGAAAGAGAAACACAGTGAGGGTCGAGTCTTCTGAGAGACTTGAAAATTCTGTAACATCTGCTGAAAAACATATCTGCCTCATTTGTCTTCAACTTCTCCTCTAACTGGTGATAACAGATCTGTGTGGGTTTTGTGTGACAGCAACAGCTAGGAAGCTAGATAAGATCAGCAAACACATTTTACATAAGCCATCGATAACAATATTCTTTCACTAGCACTATAGGCTGGATGGAAATCCATGCCCATTCATTTCAATCAACATGTCAGTTTGACGATGTAATTCAAAAAAAAGAAAAAAAAAACAACAAAAAAAACCAAGAAGCAAGCAAGGAAGCTTCTTCATAGACCAGAAGTATTTTCAAACTTTTCAAAAAAAATACTATGGAAAAGAATAGCTACAAGGTCATCTACAAGTGAAGGTGAACCAGGCAGAGACACAGCCATGAAATACGATGTGCATGGCCAGAAACAGAATTGCACTTTAGGAACTGAGATTCACTTGCTACACAGGTATTGTTATATTTAGGGACAGATTCTCCCTTCAGACACTCTTGAACATGTCTAGCATTCCTCTTCGTAGCACAAGGGACCTTGCACACCTCATCCACATGGGGCATCTGGGTCACCTCCGTCACAGCAAACGCAAAGTGAATTCCTTGGCTTTTATAACAAAAATACGGTGTACAAAAAAGCACCTTTAGACCTTAGATGTTCTGAATTTTATGTGTGTTTAAAAAAATCCAAAGTCTGATCCCTTCATAGGTGATCCGTTACTAAAAGATTTTCTTGTGTGAATGAAATACTTCAAGAGGATATGATAGCAAGTTGAAAAACGCTAATCTTGCAGGTTTTAAGACAGAAATATCCTGTGGCTTCAGAGAAATTCAGCACGTATTTAGTAGGAAGAAGCTTAACACTGCACTGCAGACCAGTGTTCTCAAACTATATTGGCACAGATCACATCTCCAGGCTCATTCAAAGCCACAGCAAGATTTTAGCCCTAGAGACATCCCCTCACGCATGGCTGCCTTCTTTTCTCCCAAGCCTCTTCCAGCTGCTGAGCCCTCCTTAGAGCCACGGCAGATTTGCAATGGGCCCTTCTTTGGCCTCTTTACATGAAAGCTGGCCTGTCCCAGCTTTCACGGCTGCATAATATCACCACGTTCAGGAGGGAGAGCAATATCGGGAAAGCGTTACATGCAGTTGCAGCTTATTTTAACAACGCTGCGGCTGAAAACCACAGCACTTCATGATCAGAGGATTCTTTTGGTGGTCAGGGAGCTCTCTCCACTGAGCACAGCTTTAGCACTGCCAGCCTGTGTCCTACCAGGTCTCCCTCTAATCGCATCTGTGCACACAACAAAACAAACATATTCCAGGAGTTTCACAGTCTGTTTAGATTATTTAATGAAAGCAGCTTTCAGAGGCAAGGACGTCACTACAGACTGTATGTTCAAAGGTATGTAACAGTTCAGAGAGAAAGATAAGCATGTTAAAATTTGGCTTTACTCGCCAAACCTGAACAAAAGGTTGCCCATTATAATTCCAACGGCATGATGAACTGCCAGTAGCAGGCCTAGAAGCTGCAAAATAATATACTATCAGCTGACTGCACACACCTCCTGGCTGCTTCCAAAAGCAGCTGCAAGCAGAGCCTGCTGCGAGGATGCTGGCAGCAACGGCTCACTGCCGAGGCGGGAAGGCAGGGGACAGCCGAGGGGCACAAGCCCAGGGGGTTCAGTGGTTTTTCCCCACCAGCCTGGTGCCTCGTCACGGGCCCTCCTCCATCTGTTTAGGCTACACCTGAACAAGGGAGTACTTCCATGGGGCAGGGTCCAGCTGCGCTGGTACTTGCAGCCCCCACTACAGCAAGGCACGAGCATCATGGTACATTTTGGACAGGTCCCTGATTCAGCTGGTTGGGGAGACAAGGGCCTTGGGAACATGAGGTCAGGCATCCACCACTTGGTTATCTGTAACATGGGATGTGACAAGACAAATTCCTCCTCCAGCATGCAGCTCACACACCAACCCAGACCGAGGCACTACTTGCTGAGCCATCCAGGTGAACCGGGCAGGTTCACACCCATGTCCAAAGTCAGCCTTGATTGATTCCTGGTGCTGCATCCAAAGGAACTGTAGAGGCAGAATTGAATCAAGACTGCTATATTGCGTCTTCAAGGATATTCATTTGGGAAACAGGACCTAAGTGAGCAACCTTTTCATTATATGTGAGTTCTCCTGAGCAGGGAGAACCGCTTCGAGCTTGAAAGGGAGAACACTGACATGGCCTCAAGTGTCCCTGAGTAATCTATTAAATCTTCTATTTAAGTATGCAGTATTAAAAATATCAAACCCCTCAGCCATTCCGTACCATTAAAAGTGAACAAATACAGCCAATTACATCCCATTATCACTATTTCACCAACAGAGCAGTTAATTGGTGACACCATGAGGATAACTTCATAAAACACAGGTGTCACACAAACCCGTCTATGTTCTAGACCCTGTCAATGAGTAATGTACTTTTACAACATGTCCCAAATTTCTGTTGTCTTAGTTTTCCTATACGTCTCTTGACATGCTGAAATACACATTTAGGCCCCTTCACTCTATTTACATGATTCTTGCAAAATTAAATCATGAACAGTTTTTGAAAGCTACAGCCTATAGTCTGATTCCCTTTAAAATATTTTTTTTTTCTTTTCTGTGCATTTCTTTTTTAAATATAAGGCTTCTATATACCTTTATGCTAGTAAAAGTGCATTAATATGTTTCCCTGGACAAAACACCTAAAAATATTACATAGGATTCTGCAAGACAAAAAGAGATGGTACTCAATCCCACATCAGGGCAAGTTTGTACTTCTACATTATGGCATAAAGCTATCCTAAAATGAGTTTATCCCAGCTTCTGGTAATTCTTCACGAACACTGGATCGCACAGTGTGGCTGCCTTCTTCCTACTACTGGGGAAGAGAGCTTGATAAAAGAAAAAAGCAGATAGCTAGCATACAGCATGCTGGACTCTAGCCATGGACTCTACTGGACCGGCTGCCAGTACAGTAGTGTAGCTTGTGGGCTTCATATTCATTCTTGGAAAAGTTCATCACGGGGCAAGATAAAGGAGTTCAATTACAGCACCAATGTACCTATGCAGTCACCTTCTTCACCAGCTCCCGTCACTCTGGGCTAACAGCTGCGGCATGAGCCCATGATGTTAGAAGTATCCAACCCATAAATTTCCACGCATAACTGCAATTACATTAATTGACAATGTCATTCGTAGGTTGAGGGCAGCTTCTGTGGAAGCTGAAGGTGACAGTGTTGAGATGATGTCAGTTGTTTTCAGATGAAGTCAGCTGGCCAATGACACTATGTACAAGGAGATCATGAGTATCTCAGAGTATCAATCACCTATCTTCGTATTTCATCTGGGTTGTCAGAGCCAAATCCGTTGCTGCTTCAAATCGAGCAGAAGCCTGCAGCTTCCACATACACTGGGTCGCTTTCCGTATTCAGCACACAAAGAACAGGTAAGTGCGCAGAATACGTTATTCCTCATTTTACCTGAGCCCCTCAGATTGGGCTGCATGCCACACAGCCATAACTAATAGAAGAAACACACGGCAGTGTCAGGCTGCTGTAGTGCCTTTCCATACGGCCGCGTGGTGCCACCTCCAGACCAAACCAGGACATGTCCTACCCCTCTCCCAAGGAACACCCCATCATCCCACCTTCAGTTGCACTCCAGCCCCAGCCAGAAGCACTCAGCCCACAGTTGAAGGTGAATCCAAAACACGGCCCAACTTCAGATCCACACTGAACACTTTTTTCCCTTACAATACGGTGAAGGAAAACAGAAGGATGCGACCACTCGTAATGCTAGGTCATTAAAAGCCCTGTCCAAGTGTGTAAAGTCTTGAGTCAGGATATTTTATTTTGGAAGAAAGAGTTCTCATGGAATACCCCATCCTGAGTCTGGCTCTGAGGAGATCTTGTGGGTCCTCTTCCATTCCTATTATGGTACACTGGTTAGTAGAAACTAGTAAAAAATGAGATTAAGCATTTTTAGAGAAACCTTAACATGATCTTCTGAGCAGCAATTTTAGAACCACAACCAATTATAGGCACAATAATTGTGGTGAAATTAATTTGAGGAACAAATGATGGTATTTACATGCCTGATCTACAGATAACATTTGACATAAGATATCTGTGTTTACATGAGCCAGAAGTTTCTAGCAAATATAAACAACAGAAACCATAAATCAGAAGGTGAATTAAACATTTGACTTTTGAGTTTTTTCACCCTCATACTCAAGATAGACACCAATGAGGTCAAGTCTCGCTATTTATTTTTTGATTACTCAGAAAGAATGATTTTATTAACATACAGGACCCTATATTTTCAAATTACTAAGGTATCAGCCATATATTTGCTAACCTAGTGCAATCTTTCATAATTATTTCTGAATTTTACTCTTTGTTCTAATTCCCTTTTCAAAGCAGAAATACTGAAACACCAAATCCTGTTCATCTCTCATGTTCTCCTGTCTTTGCTTTACCATTCTTCCAACCTCCATCTTCCTCTTCAGTATTACTAATAGCTTTTCTAGAAAGCTTTACAGTTTTAACGTATTTTATTGGCATGTGCATGTAAACCAATTGGGAGTGGCTGGAGGCAGAGTGTGGCATTAGCACAATGACATATTTATCAAATATAGCCTCCATATAGGTAAGCTCATCTTGCAAGATACATGTAATAAAAAACAAGATCTGACAAGACTAATTTGTCTCTTAACCTAAAATACTGTTTGTACAGTGCAAGATGTCTAAATCTCCGTGTTCTCTTATTGATATAACATGACATATTTTAGTAATCTAGTAAAGTGAGTCTAGTTCTGTCTTAATCTTTGGGGATTTTTTTGTCAACACTATTGGTTTGTTTTTTGAGGTTTTTTTTTTTTAAACAAAAATAATGAACATCTATCAGGGATTCAGTGGCGTTAGACCAAACTCCTCTAAGACCCAACCTAAGCCTCAAAATATACCATTTTGGGGGACAGCTTTCAGCCCCAAAGCTCTCATCTGTGACATCCTGGGATCCACGCAGCTCACGTGAAGTCCCCTCAGCTTCCTCCAGCGTTCTGGAGAGCAGATACCCCAGAGAAATGCTCACATGTGACATTTTAGACCTCAATATCCTCTGTGCATCAGGGCTATGATAACTTCGGGAACCTAATTACTGTTAATAGCATGAACTTATTAAGTAGTTGGTTCTTTGAAAACTGTAGCAAGTTTCTTTGTCTATATGTATGCACAACATCAAGAATAATCAGCAGATTCTCTGAGGGGTTCTTGGTGCTGGCTCAATATGTGTTTTTTCACCGATTAGAGATAGGAACTTAAAAGCTGACCTTTGACCAGCGAAAGACTGGGTAAGGTGGTGGCTGGGACAGGCAGAGGCAGTTTTTCCAACAGCTGGGGAGATTGATGGAGAAGTGGAAAGGATGGGAAGTTGTGAGCAACGAGATTAAAAAGCCAGAAATAACAGAAGAGGAATTTTTAAAAGAAAAGAGAATGTGGAAGACATAGAGGAAGTATTGTCTGGGGAGAAAAAAGATGGACAAGCTGTTGTAGTGGAATGTTAGTGCCCCTTGCTGCCAGACTAACCAGGATCACAGGGGAGTTAAAAAAACCAACAAATAAAGAACAATGTAAATGAGGTTCTGTTGCACTCGGGAAGTTTATTCAACAATCTGACTTTCCCTGAGGTTTATCTCGGAGGTAAGAAAAGCAACGGTGAATTCTGCAAAAAAAAAACCAAATCCTTGTCTGTTAGCTTGTATCTACTGTGTCCTGCAAAGAGATGTGCAGCAAAAAGCTCAGCCTTTGGCTGAAATGCTGGCAATTGAAGAGGCAGGGCGATGGATGGCACTTCAAAGAATCTGGAGGAGACATTTTAGGACTAACGCTGGTCAGAGTTTTGAGGAGAAACTGTCACAGGGAGCTTCTGCACCAGGGAAAAAAAAACGTTTGCCTGCTCACTAGCAGGAAAGCCAACTGGAATTGGAAGAAATTCGAGACAATTAAAATGTGCCAGAACTGAGGGACTTTTGCTCCTGAGGGCAGCCAGATAGGAGCGCCCAGGAGCCCCCCCCCCCCTGCAGCAGCCATTTTCCCAGAAGAGCACAGGGGAGCTTCTTAATCACACAAACACCTTCAGCTTCCGAGACCGGAGCGGCACGGGGCACGTTTGGATGAGGGAGTTTTGGGGTGAACACGGCCACGACCGCCATGGCGGCCACCACACCTCACGGCG
>NW_009632755.1:74879-86481 GCF_000690535.1 Cariama cristata | reverse complement strand
GAGGAGAGCAACAAGGCTGGTGAAAGGGCCTGGAGAACAAATCTTCTGAGGAGAACCTAAGGGAGCTGGAGTTGTTTAGTCTGGAGAAAAGGAGGCTGAGGGGAGACCTGATCGCCCTCTACTACTACCTGAAAGGAGGTTGTAGCCAGGTGGGGGTTGGGCTCTTCTCCCCAGTAACTAGTGATAGGACAAGAGGAAACAGTCTCAAGTTGCACCAGGGAAGGTTCAGGCTGGACGCTAGAAAGAACTTCTTCACTGTTAGAGTCGTTAAGCATTGGAATGGGCTCCCCAGGTAGGTGGTGGTCTCACCATCCCTGGAGGTGTTCAAAAAATGTTTAGATGTGACGCTTCAAGACATGGTTTAGTGTGCATGGTCACATCGGGTATAGGGTGGGACTTGATGATCTTTGAGGTCTCTTCCAACCATAATGATTCTATGATTCTATATATTGGTCAGATCCCCTTGCAGTGTTCTCTTCTCCAGGCTGAACAGACCCAGTTCCCTCAAACTTTCCTCATAATGGAAATGCTCCAGTCCCCTCACCGTCTTCGTTGCCCTCTGCTGGACTCTCTCCAGTAGCTCCTTGTGTTTTTTGAACTGTGGAGCCCAGAACTGGAACCAGGATTCCAGATGTGGCCTCACCAGGGTAGAGCAGAGGGGGAAGATAACCTCCCTTGACCTACTGGTTGCACTCTTGCTCATGCCCCAAGATACCATCGACCTTCTTGACCATAAGGGCACATTGCTGGCTCCTGGGCAGCTTGTTGTCCCCCAGATCTCCCAGGTCCTTCTCCACCGAGCTGCTCTCCACCACATCAATGCCCAACCCTGTACTGGTCAACGGGGTTATTCTTCCCAAGGTGCAGGACCCTACACTTGCCCTTGTGGAACTTCACGAGGTTCTTCTCCGCCCAACTGTCTAGCCTGTCCAAGTCTCTCTGAATGGCAGCACAGCCCTCCTGTGTATCAGCCAATCCTCCCAGTTTTGGATCATAAGCAAACTTGCTGAGGGTACACTCCATCCCTTCATCCAGGTCACTGATGAACAGGTCAAGCAAGACCAGACCCAGAACTGACCCCTGGAGAACACCACCAGCTACAGGCCTCCAACCAGACTCTGCAGCACTGATCATGACCCTCTGAGGTCTGCCATTCAACCAGTTCTCAGTCCACTTCACTGTCTACTCATCTACTTGACGCTTCCCTAGCTTACCTCTGAGGATGTTATGGGAGATAGGGTCAAAAGCCTTGCTGAAGTCAAGGGAGACAACATCCACTGCTCTCGCCTCATCTACCCAGCCAGTTGTGCCATCATAGAAGGCTATCAGGTTGGTCAAGCGTGACTTCCCCTTGGTGAATCCATGTTGACTAATCCTGATAGCTGCCTTTTCCTCCAGCTTCTTGGAGATGACATCCAGAATGAGCTGCTCCATCACTTTTCCAGTAATGGAGGTGAGACTGTCTGGCTTGTAGTTTCCTGGGTCCTCCCTGCCATTTTTGAAGACTAGAGGGACATTGGCTTTCCTCCTGTCCTCAGACATCTCTGCTGTTCTCTATGACCTTTCAAAGATGATGGAGAGTGGCTCAGCAATAACATCTGCCAGCTCACTCAGCACTTTTGAGTGCATCCCATCAGGACCCATGGATTTGTGGGTGTCCAGTTTGCCTAAATGATCTCTAACCTGATCCTCCTCGACCCAACAGAAAGCCTTCCCTTGTCCAGCTGCATTCTCTTATTTCTAGGGACTGGAATTCCTGAGGGCCTGCCTTAGCTGTAAAGACTGAAGCAAAGAAGGCATTCAGTAACTCCGCCTTCTCTGTGTGTTCTGCCACCAGGTTATGCACTTCGTTCAACAGCAGGCCCACATTTTCCCTAGTCTTGCTTTTGCTACTGATGTACTTGTAGACACCCTTCTTGTTGTCTTTGACATTCCTTGCCAGATTTAATTCCAAGTGGACCTTAGCCTTCCTCCTCGTATCCCTGCAAAGAGTATCTGCAAGATGGTATGCAATGGTTTAAGTAAGTGAATGCAAGCAGGAGTGCAGTCACTGGTTGAATCCTGGGGATGATGGCAGCAAATCAAGGGGAAGAAGCAGCACGGTGAGTGGAGGGGCTCTGTGGGTGAGGTCAGGTCACATATGGTGACAGAGCAGAATGGGCTCATAGTGACAACTATGACAGTGCTAGAGGCTGACTGTCTTTCTATCATGACACTGTATATAATTAGGATCTCAGCCTCACACAAGGACTGATATATTGCCTACTGACTACTGTTGTCTCATACCTGTGAGAAGTGGCAGAATTCTTGGCCATTCATGGCATGACTGAACTTAAAGTTATTGTCCCTATGGCAATTATAAATTAGAAAGTATCAAGGTCAGGACCAATTGTCTTATATTGAGGACTTTCCACTAAACATTCCTGTTCCTCTGTGCCCACCCTAAAACAGGGTGACCTTGCTCATGCTGCCTCCTGGGAACAATCTTGTTCACTTTCTGCGTTGAACCCCTGTCTAGGCACTGCCTGGGAGAATGCTACTCAGCACAAGTCAAACATGTGCCATAAGCAAGAGAGTAATTAAATAGCATAGACGATTACATGCCAGTGCTTAAGTCTATCTTTTGACTCTGTTTCATTTATCAGTATAGGTATAGTCTTTAGTGCCTGAATTGTACCTCCTTCAAATATGCATTAAATATGGACACCCTGTTTCATTTATTTTATATATACCATGCAGTAACATTTCATTCTCCAATGCATACAGTTTGGAACAGAAAATATCTTTTCAGGGAGGAGATTTGAAAATACTAAATATATCACTAAAAGTGTAGGCTCTTCCTCTGCTTAGAGGCTTTTCATCAAAACATTTTTTAAATATCTGAGCTCTCAGATTTTTTGGTAGCAAACACTTATCTGCATTTTTTCATGTGTCAGTGGAAACAAACAAACCAATACAAAAAGATATGCAGTTATCATACCTGTTTCTTAAAGATCTGATTTTTTACTCCAGTATACTTTCCTTTTCTGTTTTTACTTTCTAGAAAAGCAATAACAATAGTCATAATATCACCATAATTTAAAATTAAACTAATATTGTCAGCATTTCCTAAAACCATAGTCTTTCCCTCTGCATGTGGGCTGCTTAATCAGGGGTTTGGGGTGTCCAAGTTTTTGAATATTAGGCGTGTTCCTGAATGTTACTGCTGGCTAGGGCATAAGAAAAGATAAAAAAGACAAAATACTTTCTTCTTTAAAATATTTATTTTTCTCTCCTTTGGAACAATACCTGGCTCCATGGTGTAGTAGCACTCTTATTGTACTCGTAATGATATGAGGATTCTTTGTCTCCATTATAAGTGGCAACTTATGACATCTTCCATGCTAAAACTGCTGAGTTACTGGCATATTGTTTCCTAGGTAAAATACACCTGAGAGTGAAATGGCAGCTAAGTAAGTCAAAAAGTGAGTAGATGTTTGCTGGCTTTTGTGGGTGACGCTGAGAGTATTGGTGCTCTGAAGCACCAGGCTCCTGGCACCAGATTTAATTACAATGCAATTTGGAACATGTTCAGACACTACTCATATCATTGCAAGTTCTACACATGCACATATTTTTGAAAGGTTTGCCTGGGGGTATTCAGCATAATGATGCTTTGAACTGAAAAGTAAATCCTTTTATCCAGAAAAAAAGGTGTGATATATTTTTTTTATTCCCCTGTCATCATCCTGTTTGGGTAAAGGCTGAGAGGGAAGTTCCTGAGCTGGATCTCCCAGTCCTTCATGAAATGCAGTATTTAATTCTTTCTTTAGTAGGCAGAGATGCAGTGAAATCTGTTTACCTACCCAAACCCCACAGAAACATGTTTTAAAATCCAGTCTTCCAAATCCTGAGAATCTGCTCCTGCTTTTCTGGTCAGTTAATATCGCCTTAGCTATTTTCTCAGTGTCATCAGGCAAAACAGGCACTTCCTTCTGAAGTGTTTTTTTATAACTGTTTTATATTTCTTTATAGTTATAGCTGTATTAAACAGTGTACTGTCAGCTCTGAGGACCTGTGGTGGGGTTAGACATCTACAATAGTAGCTGGTATAATAAATAACATGACAATAAGAATTGACACTGGATGCATCAAATGATATTCAGATGGAGTCTTCCATTCAAAGTCAATTGCTTCTGACAAAGGACATCTAGAAGTGTACATTGGAAATTTTTTTGCTGCTTTATGAACAGGTGAGTTACGAAGTCCCCTACAGAAACCTACTAGAGTGAGTCAGTGATTAATCTGCATAACTAATGAAGTAATGCAGTTATTTCTATGCTAATGCAAATGTACATCAGTACAGTCCAGCAAGGCTCGGTTTCACCTCCAGGAAAGTTTTTTAAGAAACAAAGAGGGAAACTGAGTTTAAAAACCTTAGGAAAGAGCACAGTTAATGACTCTGACACCTCACTTCAGTAATGAATTTCCCTGTCTGCACAAATTCCCTCTCATTTAACTAATTATCAGCGTCACTGTTTTGTGGCATGTTGCTCAGTGCTTTGTTGATTTTTTAAGCTCAAAAGTCAGGCATATGCATAAGTTCTTGCCCATTTGATATGGGCTACAGATTTGGGCCTAGATGACTTTCTGCAATAGCAATGTAAGAGGAAGTCATAAAGTCTTACAGACATTTTTTAAAGAATAAACTCCTCATCCTGTCACAAACAGCTTCTCACAGTCAGAACAGCCTGCGAGCTGATGTTAGACACAAAATGGTTACTCCAGCAGCCTACTTTACTGTGTCCTTATGCTACCAGCATCACAGCTTTTGGAAGTTCTCTGCAATACTCTGCCATAAGACTGAGTATTCCACTTGGCACATTAAATCTTAAGGTCATTAGCAATATCTCGGTTTAGAGAGCTTTTGTTGTGATCCAGTGCCACACCTGCTAAATAACACAACGAGATGGTGTTTGGTGAGAACAATTCAGAGATCTGTAAATGTCTTCCTATAACAACGTCCTGAGCCACTCGAGGTACAGGCAGCAGAGATAACCCAGCTGGTGTTAGTTGCTTTCCAAAGCTATAACCCTAATACAATCGGGGGAGAAAATAAAACAGATTTGTAACTAGTGTTGGACTTATCCTCATCCAGAAACAAAATGCCATGAAGCTGAGGCCAAGGAGATGAGGTCTGTCCAAAAGAAAAAAGAAAGAGAAGAAAAAAAAAGGCCTGCAATATGCAAGGGAAATCCTGAAAATCATTTCCTCTTCTGTTAGTAAACTATCCCTCATGGCTGCTAGTCCTGCTGCACCATCTGTTAGCTGCGTTAGTGACCTCACAATGCAAGTGACAGTCATGTAAAACAAGCAATAGAAGCATTAGTAAAGAAGTCAGCCATTTCCAAGGTAATTTTTAGTAATATATAGAAAGCAAGTATACAAACAGCATCCCTTTCCCCTGGAGCCTTTGCATGTTCTGAAGTACCTAACTTTGAACGAACACCTTTAAGGGTTGTGAAATATTCGGTTACCTTTTATTTTTCTCAGTTGTTTTCTATTTTATTGCTTCCCTTGGTTCTAGCCAGGACAGAAAAGACATTGCTGAGATATCCTGAGAAAGGCTCTTATTGTGGTATTTTTATGTCAACCAGAAGGATGAGAAATCTAATAAAAAGGCAGCTTTTACCAGTATTTTCAGTGGAGGGGGGATGGTTTGCTATATTTTTAAGTGTTCACACATCTCATTCATGTTCATACAACACATTTGGACCTCAACCACATGAAAGACTGAGGTGCTAAAAAATAACAACTGCAACAACAAACAACAATAATCAAAATAATACTAATAACAACAATAATAATGTCATGTTTTGTAGGTAGAGTCCACGCAGTCATGTCAGATATGTTCCTGATAAGTGGCCAGGCTCTGGATCATGCACCACACTGTTGAGAAGTGAGGAGGATTGTGGGGAGGATACAGGCTTAGTGAGGCGATGTGAAGTGAGGTGTAGTGAGGTGAATGGGATTACTAAAATCACAGTCTACCGCCAAGTGTTTAAGCTGAAGCATTGAAACTATATTCATAATTTTGTCCCATCTTTTGCATTCCACTGATAATCCCCCCCCATCCCTTTACTCCTCAGCACTGTCTAAACGAGTAAATAAGCTCGACAGGTCCCAGTGGGGTCAAGCTCTGGCCTTGCTGAATTCAGATGTGTTTTTTTAAAACTGAGCCAAATAGGGCAAGTTCATTGTTTCACACTAGTTTTTCCTCTGTTTTTCCTGTCACAAATCATAACAAGGAAATGCTACACAACAGAAACATCTTTTCATGATTGCATGATTTACATGACCTCAGCTGTGTAACAACAAAGAGACTCAACCTTGTCCAAGCAATAGTAGACTCCTTCTAAGCAATGCGGCTGTACAGTCTCAAAACAAAACAAAACAAAAGAAAAAAGGTGCATTGCCATTGCATACAAAGTCTATAAATACTCTGAAATATGTGGTAGTCATCAGATTCTTCTACCATAGCAACAGCAGTTAACTATGCCTTTGCCATTGGATGCTTTTTATTTCTCTCTGTGCAGTCACTCCACAGTCCTCAGTGCCCCAGTTTGTACACAGTTTACATGTTTGCCCAAAGTTATCCTTGTAATTCCTTCCTTTTGTAGTTATCCTCTTCGTTTAGCATGACGGAAATTGAGGCAGAAAAGATGGAGTGGCTTCTTCAAGGTCGTTTAGGAAGTCTGGCAGAACCAGTAGTAAGAAATATTTGTGTGTTCCAAATCTCCAAATTGTATGTTAAACCCAAAACCTGAAAGCTGTTCTTCCTGTTCTTGTGTTTATCAATTAACAAGTACAGTACAACTGGGATATTATAAACAAGTTACACATTTACTGATTACTTAATTATAAAAGTAGCAGCTCACCATGTTACATCTCTAACTTAAAGCAATAGAAAGGACAATCCATGTCATATCTGAGAGCAAAAACTTTTCTTCCCTTATTTCCTCATTCATAGCTCTGCAAAATTTTTTCTTTTTTTTTATTTTCCCTCTTTTTTTAACAAATCTGTAATCCACATGGACAAAATTTCCCAAAAGTATGGATGGAAATTAGGCATTTTTATTGAGAGTCTAACACTAAAACCTCATCAGTGCCTATGAGGATCTTCTTCCAAATGTCTTTGTTTGTAAGCTTTGAGATAATGAAGGTGTCATTGTAGATTTACAAGGAGATAGTATTCCGTGATGAACTTATCTTAAAATAACTGTAAGCATCATTATCCAGCATAAATGAGCCTCCAGGGAATACATTTTCTTGAAAGAGACTGCCCCTAGTCCTAGCACAAAAAGATCTTCAGCAGCCACAGTGTACTGGAAAAGGAATCAAGAATATGTCTTTCTTCTCTGTACCAGCCTTTAAAATATTACTGTTCTGTGCAAATAATGGCTGCAGATGCCAAGGGATTATGTACAAAGTGAGCATTCTTGCTTAAAGAGCCCACTTCCAATTTCTTTCCTTTTTTTTCAAACTTTTATCTTCCTTCTACGCCAAGCAGACAATGAATCAACCAAGGCAAAATGCTGGAGAGATTCCGGTGCAGCACCATAGATGGGAAAATTTCATAATTTCTGGAAAGGAACAATTTAAGAAAGATTGGAAGAAAGAAAGTTAGATTCAAGCTAAATCTGGATATTAGGACACTTCTCCTGAAGTAATTAATATATATTAAAATGAGGATATGAACTTGGACCACTGTACAAACGTGTTCTGCTGCTGTTATTCTTGTTAAGGAAAGACAAATATCTTCACAGACGGAGAGGAGAAGATCATTCTCACTGCACTCTTTTCAGACAAGGCCCGTGTACAGCCGGGACAATGGAAAGTTTCATATCTATTGCCTTGCCTTTCATTTCACTTCTTTCCTAGGACCTAAATTACTGAGCAGGAGCTAAAGTTGCTGCTCACCCTTGGAGACAAACTTCCTGACTGTCCCTTCCTGATGGCTGGTTCCCACAACCCTGTCAGTTTAGTTAACAATAGTTAATAATAGGTAAGAGATGAGCAGGTGCTTGTTAGCTTCTGCACAAGCTTCTGCTTTTTAGTTTGTTAGATTCACACTTACCAGGGCATATGAGAACCGGGGTGGATGGAAGCAGAAAAGCCTCTCTGCCACACAGTGCCCATGGGATGGTCACTCAATTCATCACCTCATTAGTTCTTTGTTTATAACATGAAGATATAAACAGTCTTCCTTTGCATAAACTGCAAGTTCTCCAGGGCAGTGACAAGTACAGTGCACTTCAAGGGCTGGTCTTCAGTGATGCCTCTGGATACTGCTGCACTTAGTAATCTGAAGACCATAGTATGTTGGAAACTGCAGTTAAACTGCCCTGCCTCTAGACTATGACATCTTTGCAGCAGGTGCAGTTATAACCGTTAGTTTTGAAAACTCAACAGCATTTATGTGTGAAGACACAGAAGGTTATTGGCTTTCTTTTCCCACCACTTTTTTTTTTTTTTTTTAATGAGGATTCATATGTTACGGAAAATAAACTTGATGTCTTGAACGCTACACTGGATTCAATAGGGATTCTTCTGCATAGCACCACCGGTGACAATCATGCAGCAATCACCAATCAATTTGGTTTGTTTGGATATGTCAGCAGTTTGTGAAGCAAGCAGAGTTGCCAAGAGAAAAAGGTAAGGTAAATTGGCATGCATGTTGTTTGAATACAGATTTACAGAGTGGGTAACAGGATGTTATTAATAGGGAAGGAAGATTCTCTGGGATGTGGAGTCTTACATTTCAACATGGTTTTCTTCAATGAAGGTGACCTGCTTCTTAGATCTGAGATGGGAAAATGAACTGGTGCTCCAAGGAAACCAGTGTCACTGCATCTGTCTAAAGGGTCTGTGTAGGCTTGGCATGATGATTTGCAGTGGAATTTAAATGAAAAAGTAGTTCAGTCACAGACTGTAACAAGTGATCACACTGAAGCACCCATAATGAGAAAAACTGTGCAATGGACTGGGATTCAATTTCTTTCAGGAGGTGGTTTTTTTGAGAGATAATTTTCCGCACTGAAAGATTGAGCATCTTCTTACCTTAACTTTCACTCTGGTATCGCTTTCAAAAATAAGAATGAGATTTTTTAAATGTTGAACTTTTCTGGCAACTGGTTT
The DNA here is from genome assembly GCF_000690535.1 of Cariama cristata. Classification (NCBI taxonomy): domain Eukaryota; kingdom Metazoa; phylum Chordata; class Aves; order Cariamiformes; family Cariamidae; genus Cariama; species Cariama cristata. The sequence continues at coordinate 77,304 of NW_009632755.1, read as the reverse complement.
TTATCCTAGCAGAGAAGGTCATAGTTCACCTTCTGGATTCTTCTAACTTTCAGATGCATGGGCCAATATAAATCAGTCAATGTCTTACAAGTAGTGTAGTCTTTCCACACAAACCTGATGTTACCTCTCATCCTATTTTAGCAAGATCTTCCCTTCTATGTTGTATAGTAAAGTCAGAGACCATGAGGTCAGAAAAGCTCAGAAGGTGACAAAATTCCTTCTGTGGTGTCTTTTTACTGGATCCATCTTGTTCAGTTAGCCTTGAATTGGTTGCTTTCCAACTCGGTAGTATCGCAGATGGCTGGGTGCCATCCTCAGCAGGGGTGAAATGAAGAAAGTGAACAAAATCAGATTGGCTTTGCTATTATTAAAGGCAAATACCAAGGAAGATTAAGCTTAAAGCTGTTGTGTTCATCAGAGGTTAGACTCCTGTATTTCCAGTTCTGTTAGGTAGAACTTTACAAGATGTATTTTTGACTGCAACGGGATTCTGGAAATATCTGGTATCTAAGCAAATATTTTCAACCAATTAGTGCAACAGAACATATTTGATGTATAAAGATTCATCTCATTTAAGTTTCACTAACTAAAAGTTAGTTTTCTATTCTTACCTGGTCACCATATAGCAAATGGAAAGACATAGGCACCCCTCTAAAAGGATGTCATCCCATTCACTGTTTAGGGATAGGATGAATTGCCTGTGTCTTTCCATTGATTCTACAGGTAGTACACATGACTGATTCAGAACAGACACTTTGCTTTTAGGTTGCTAAACACAGCAGAGACAGCTCTTATGTAATTATCTTTTGATATAGTTACTGCAGACCACTCTTCAGTGCACCAGACCAGTCTCTGAAGTCACTGCTGTTAAAAGTTAGCAGTTAAAAGGCTGCTAGAGATGCAAAGCAGCATTTGGGGCAGGCTCGCAAACACATCCGTACTACTCTTCTTACTCAGCCTGAATAAGTAGGTATATCCCCCAACTGACCCCACACAGCCGTAAGAAATGTATGCCCCCATGCCAGTCTTAGTGACTTACTTAATTTAGTACTAGCATTCCTCTGAATAAGTCTTCTTTTCACAGCCCTCATGTCAGCAAAAAGGGGAATAAAGTTCATGGGTTTTTTACTCACTTATTTTTAATATATATTGATCCACACAGTTAAGATGACCAGCAACTGACAGATAGATCTTCTGAGGATATGAGAAGCACTATCATAAGATCTTATAGTGTTGTTGTAACTCCTCCTTTGCCCAGGTTCAGTAAGGTTGAATGCCTGTTTGCTACAATCCTACTTATATTTTTAGGAGATCTCACTAAATTCTGGACAAATAGGTGAGATACAGTAAAACTGCTAACTGCACATTAGCTCTGCTCCTCAAATGAAGTTTTTTGAGTCTGATAGTGCTATGGAATAGATTGGAGCATAAATCTTCATGTTTTGTGATAAAAACCTACCATTTGCTGATGTAGGCTGGGAAGAAATTTCCCCTCTGGGCAACAATTATCCATGAGGTTGGGAGCTTGGGAAATCAGGTATTATATGAGCTCTGGTCTTCTATTGTATCAGCTGTGAAAATCAAGAGAAGGGTAATATTTGCTGTCAATCCCCCAAATGAGGTACAACCCACTAACAGATCAAAGCCCTGTAAAGCTCCTGAGCATTGGACATTATTTATTATTATAGATAAAATATTGACTCTCCATCCTTTTATATGCACTGCCCATACAAAAAAAAAAAAAAAAAAAAAAAAAAAAAAAAAAAAAGAAAAAAAAGAAAAAAAAGGACATGCAATTGAGAAAGAGAAAGCTGTGAACTCAATGGGGTTTGAAAACTAGTTTATTAGCACAGAAATGCTGTTATTCCAGGGAAGTGTTGCTAATACAGATGAAAGAAAAAATGCAAAGCTGTATTTTGTAGTACTACAGAACAGCTACACAGGTAGCTTGACAGGTAGAAGAAATTAGCCCATTAAAATACATAAAGAAAATAAAGAACATAAAATGAAAATTTTGCATGTATATTTATTTTCAATGTCCAGTCAGCATTGTCGGCAGAAGTCTGTATATTCTTTGTCTTTCTACAGTGTTTTAGAATATTACAGTGTAGGCAAGACCAAAGAAAGCAGAGTATGAATATGTGAGTAGAATATAAATTGCATGAGGTTGAGGTCGGGGAAAAAAAAGAAAAACAAACCAAAACCCCCACACTAAATTATCTGGGAAAAATTATAACAGTTCAATGAAGTTATATAATAGTGTGTCAGTAATTGTTACCCTTGAACACCAGAAAGGACTGAAAGAGGTTTTGTAAGAACGGCAAACGAGGTGAGAATTTACAGTGTAAAGTAATATAAAGAAAATTCAGTGGAGTTTTGTTATTCATTAGCAAGTGTATCATATAATAGGTTAAAAAATGCTGTA
>NW_009632755.1:70179-74848 GCF_000690535.1 Cariama cristata | reverse complement strand
TCTTTCCCTTCCCACCCCACCAAACACACAAACAAAGCAAAGATCTCTACCCGCCTTTCCCTGTGTCGACAGAGCAAATGCAGAACTCCACTTGTTCTCCCCAAGAACTCTTCAGATTAATACAATCAACTGTTTGTTCCTTATTACCTTGGAACCACAGATTATATGTTAAATAACATTTTTATGTTTCTATTTAAAAAAATACTAATTTTCATTTTATGCTTAACAAAGAAAAAAAAATCAGATAATTATTTTAGTGTTTTACTTCCTATTAAACATGTTTTAATGCAGCATATATAAAAATGCATAAAGTTACAGCTTGTTCATATTTTGTGATTTTCTATCTATTTTTCTTGTCTTTAATACTTCTAGCTTTTTAAAATTTCTTCAGTTTCAGAAGACTGATACAGTAGCAAACCCAATCTAAAATACAGTGTCTGGATACCTTTAGTTGTTCAAAATCTCTTCTGTGTCCAGAAGGTAATGAAGTGTCAAAATTCTTATGTGTCTTTTTGCTTGCACTTTAAAAATTAGAGAGGAATGCAAAATTGATAAAGTATTAAAATGTGAAAGACAAACAGATTAAAAAAAAAGAGAGGCAGTAACGTGAAAATAAAAAAGAGAGAATAAAATAACATAAAATAACAACATTTTGCAAGTATTTATTTTTAGGAAATCTGTTGTTTGGTATGACAAAATAGTGTCAACCAAGTTGAACTCAGTGTATTCACCAATAATTTTTTGAAAGCATAAAAAGGACAGGAAATAAATGTGTATTTTCAAAGACACAGTAATGATCTTAAAATACAGGGGGTGCAGATGTCCTGTCTGTATGACTCTTTCAGGAGAAGAAAATAAAAAGGAAATTACATTTTCATTAAAAATGTCAAAAGAAAATCTTTTTGCTTGCATTAAGTTCCATGGAAGCTGGTAAACCAAATATACCTAATGAGTTTGATGAGAGCTGGACCACAACCCCTTTCGGGAAGCTTTATTTTTGTTTTTCTCTTTACCTTGGTGTCAGTAAATTTCCACTGCTGTCATACCAATTCATCATCATTAGCAAGAGAATTATTCTAATCATAACATCATACACTAAGGGTAAAATTTAACTCTAAAATTTTGTGATGTTATTAATACTACTGAATCTACTGTGATAATGATCCCTACATTGAAAATCTGAGTGGAAAATAAAATTTTAGCTGTAATTTATTTTTTATAGGACTCGACCGTCAGCAACCTGATGCAAATATTTACTTCAACAGCTAACACTGATTACTGTTATTTCATTCATATGTATTTGTCTGATCACTTGGCTGTTGAACTGTTGTCTGTCCATTCATAAATAGCAGCAAATAAAGAGACTCTGAAAACATTGTGATGCAACAAATTCAATTGTTTTTTAAAAATACTAAGTTCTTGCATTTGTTCACAGATACATGGATTTGCTTGACTACGCTGCTTATAAAAACAGACTATTGTTGATACACAAAGAAACTACAACAAGAGGAGCATGCCCATCATGTAATGAGTATGGCGTTTTCCATCTGTAAGCATACCTACTCTGCGTTCATATGTTTCTGTTCACGTGTTCATGTGCAGGAGTAGTAAAATGAACAGATAATTTCACATTCTGAGATATAATAATGCTGCTCTTTGTCACTTTTTTTTTCCTTGGTGAAATACAAATGAACTTGTCAGAAATTTCAGTTTGTCATTTTGGTTTCTGTTTTGTTTTTCAGTTTTCCTTTTCCAGTAAAAAAAAAGGAAAACAGAAGTTAAATAAAGTAAAAAGGAAAATTAATCTCTATTTGAACTTTTCTGAAAGTAAATCCAGCTTGCAAATATAGTTTATTATTTGTGGTTTTCTGATGTACAATAGAAAATATATGGGGAAAACTGGACTAGTAATTTATGTTTCTCTGGAAAATTTTCTGGACAAGTCATGCCATATTTTTCGACATACATATTATGACTTTATAATGTAACATTATAATTACAATTGAACTGATAACTTTTTATTAAAAGATTAAATTCTGGGGTTTTCTGTTGGGTTTAAAAACTTAAGAATTTATTTTAACCTGATTTTTTCTTAGGTTAATGAATTTCCTGTTTCTTATATTTTTCCATGAAATTTTCAGAAATTAATCTTTCCTCTAGTTTGGGGAAAAAAAAGTTGGAGAAAGTTGCATCCTTCCCCATACTTCCCAAAGAATTCTGAAAAAAAGAATCTATAATGTAATAATAATAATGTAATAATATTGACTATGCAATAAGGCATTTGACTATAGTTACATAGGGAACATTCATTTTATGTTCTACTTTTCTGATGTTTGAATTGTAATCTTGGTATTACTTTACAGAAAGACAGGTTACTGAGAATTTCAAAGCTGAATTACAATTCATAGAAGAAGTATGAATGAGATAAATATTTTTTAAAATAGTGCCTATATACCTGGTAAGAGTTTAATGTGTTATACAGAAGATTAAATCCCTGTATTCGCCACACACTTTTGTAACCAAAAAATGCCCCAAAGAAAAATTTTGGTTTCGAAGTCATCTGAAATGTACCAGCCTCAAATATAAATTTTAAACCTGCATGCATTTACAACAAAAATCTGTTTATCACAAAAAAACCTAGCCACCATGTTACAGAGGAAAATCATCTTTCATGCACAGGAAAGTCAGAACTGGTCAGTCATTCAAAATTCCTTCATAGAAAATATGGCACGTTTTGTATATTTGACAAGTGTGTGAACTCCATGTCTGGAGCCATCTACCATGAAATGCTGATGCAGAGGTATCAGAATTGCAGAGCAGTGAATGACCACTGGGGTGTGGGTAAAAGTTCTTTGCCATGGATAGATTAGCTCATTAACTGAAGAGAGTTCTAGAGCAAAGACAAAAAAGCTGAATGTTAGGAGCTCTGACAAAGTTTGACTCATTCAAATTTTCCTTCTAGTGTTTTCTCTGGAGGGCCAAATAAGCCAAAGTTCACATCAACTTTTAAATTTTCCTCTTGCATTTCTGGCTGAGTTGCACTGAATAAAATTAAGTACTTCCCAACAAATAAAAATCGCTCTGTTTCCACAGGTAAGGAGCTATTGAGATACAACCACTGAGATATTAAAATTTACTGAATGCTGACTTTGTAAGCCCTCGTTTAGTTGATAACACAACCGTGCAACAGTCAACTCCTGCACAAATCACACGCACAGGCCTTAGGTTTAGTTGTCAATTGTGTGGCTGCAAACCTGCCGGTTTTATCTTGGAGGTATAAGCATCTCAGAAAGTTTTATTCTTCTAACAGCAGATCTTTAATTAAATAGAATATTGTAAAATAAATAAATGCATCTGTAAACAGGCTGGAGGGCAGAAGGACATGTTTTTATTTATATGATTTTAATAAAAGATATGTTTCTAGTTAAATCCCTGCATGAGTGATCTAACATATAAAATGCAGTACCAGAAAGAGGTGTCTGTCTGCTACAGCTTTAACCAACTTTGTGTTTTCATTTCGAAAAGATTATTACCTCCTTTTCTTCTTCTCCTTCTTGCCTCTTCCCTCTTTTTCTTAAATCCTTTTGGGCAGCACTTAATAAGCACAAGCTTTGCCTTCCTGGATCAGAAACAGGATTAGTCTGACAAGAGTCAAAACAGGCCATGCAGAAAAAGGTAGAAAAAACCCTCTTTGTGGACAAAGTTGAGATATTTTTTTTTTCATGGATTTTCTTTACCTATTGTCTCTAAGTTAGACATTGCTCTGACTTGAAAAAATACTCTTTAATATCCTGCCTACTAATTTCTGTCACAGACATCTAATATTTTTCTGACAGTCCTTTAAAAACATGCTAGAGAGGATATGTTATCCATTTAAGTATCTAATAACTTTAAGAACTGTGCCTAAATCCTTAGTGCCATGACAATGAATCCCACTGTTTATTTGTACCGAGTGTGCAAAAGTGTTTTATTCATCAGTTCATTTTTATTTAGCTCTGTTTCATTTAACATCTCCATGGTCTTGATTACTGCCTGGAATAACATCTGTCTACCTATTTCTGTTTTTTTCTGTGAAATGATTCTGCTGTACACCGTACTAGCATTTCAGCTATGAAAAGCAGCATAAGAAACAACTATAGTTGATTAGAACCTCATATTTATGCTCAGCCCAAGGGACCAGACACAGCGTTTTCATTTTTCTGCTGAACTTTCCAGTGCAAAGTCTTACAGAGAGCTACAGAGCTGGTGGTACAGGGCTCTGGTGCAGGAACCATGTAGACCTATAGAAGTTAAGACAAATTGAGTGCACGCTTCAGGGTTCAGCTGATTCTCCTATAACGCTTCACATGTGCAAATGTACTTCACACCAGAATACCATCAAGGCTGTTCCACTCAATATGTTATTATGTCTGGTTTCAAGGAATTCACAGTATACTGAGATGGCTGATTCTTTCTCCCATTAAACGTGTGAAAAAAATGCATTTATTTTCCTGTTGGTTGAAATATACTCCCCCTCCTTTTTTTTTTTCTTTTTTTTTTGTTTCTTAAACATTGAAAACTTTTATGGAGATTTAAATTGCCCTTGGTTTCACTTACAAGATGCAGTTTAGACTTATTTTGCCTGCTGTGAAAACAAAGGGTTATAATACTTCACGATCTTAACTACAGC
>NW_009632755.1:20394-70119 GCF_000690535.1 Cariama cristata | reverse complement strand
ACTATCACATGCTATTTAAAGTGTTTCATTTTCTCCTGGTACAAGCAGAAGCCTCATCAAAACTGTGAATTTCAGATAAGCTTTTATCAGACTTTTGCTGTAACCATCTCGGAAATGAGCTGTCATCAGCAAATTTAATCTGTCTCTGGCTGCTTTAATTGTTAGCACCATTTCTGCCAAATCCTTCACAGTCCTCATAGCATGGCAAGTTTCTTTAAGACTTTTAATTCAGTCAGCAGAGATTGCACAGAGTATTTATTTTTTTCATATTTATGACTTACATGTTTAAAAAGATGGAGGACCTTGATTGAACAGCTGAATTATGGAAATGCAACTGCATCACTAGTATTAAATACTGAGTCTGAAATGAGCAGCTGAGAGGGGTTTGGGAGAACCCTGCCAGCAAGAATAAAGCTTTGGAAGTTATTTTACTTTATTTGGAGTAAGGATAAATAGAAGCAGATTTTCTTTAATGCTGTATGTCATGGATTTTTGTTGATGTCTACAAATAATTGCAAAGGGGCTCCAATCTTAAGTGTACTGAAGGACAAAAAAGATGGCCTTATGCTTAAAGTTGTTGCAGGAGGCCTCGGCAAAACTAGGTTGAGTCTCTCACTTTGCCACAGGCTTTCTGTGTGACTTTGGGCAACTTACTTTGGTGTGGATTCTCGAAGGATCTGATCATATAGCAATCTTTGGAGTCTGTGGGAAAGAGGTGCCCAAGTGCTTGTGCATAGCTGACCCCAAGTGCCTGGTCCTACCCATGAACACTAATTACTACTGAATTTTATCTACCATTTGGTTGCCTACCCAGCATGCCCAGTGAGTTCTTCCTACAGCTCCTCAGAGGCAATTTAAAATCTGACACTCCTGACTGGGGATTTTTTAGGTATCATCCGAAGTTCTTTCACCGTTAAGCTCTTCTTACAAACCATTTACCAGTATACTAAAGAGCGTACATACTAACCAAACTAAAAGGGCTTTCTTTTCCTTTTCTCCAGTGACTACTATGACAGTGAACTCATAAATCTAGAGCTAACTGGATGATGTGTACTGTTCAACTAGGTAAATGGAGTATGCCTATATATATATATATATGTAACAGTGAGAGGCTATGATTACAGCTCCGGACCTTCCTGACATAACACACTTTTTTTCTGGTTAACTTAGACATTCATAGCATGTAAGAAGTTACTTCATTATTATAGCAATTACAAAACCTTCCTCAGCAATCTGTTCCAAATACAGCTAAGACCTCTTGAATTGTTATCCCTGGGCAGTTTTAAAGTTAAACAAGTGTCTCCCAAAAATATAAAATATAAAATCTTTGACTGGGAAAGATATGGCTAAGTTATGTCTGTATTAGTAGAACTGTGATTCATGGACAGCAGTGGTTCATTAGGCACCAACAAACAGTCCTAGCTGATGACTACAGACAGCATGTGGTGGGAAACTATAAAACAATAGAATGAAATTTATCTAATTCGAAAGAACTAATTTACTGAGTTTGGTCTCTTTCTCTTTATTTTTTCGAACGGTTGGCATCTGTATTTCTTTATTTTTATGAAACTTGTTTTCCTGTATGAGGATCTTACAGAATCCACGATAATTTGTTTTTACTTTGAATGTGTGCTTGTTCATTTGGTTGTTTGCTTTGGATAATTAGATCCCTCCTGCCATATCATTCCCTTTTGTAAACTATGGGAGTTACTAATACAGCATGATTTGCAAATTCAGATTATTCTAAATGAATATGCAATTTGAAATTCACTTTGTGCAATTTCAAGCATCCAAGTTTATAATATCCTTTCGCATTCATGCCAATAAAGATCAAATCTGAATGCTCAAAAAAGTGAAAACAAAAGGATACTTCTTCAATTCTTCCATCTGATTGGAGCCTTTTATTTTGATCCTCAGTGACAGCTTTGTCTGATCATACCCCAAGTTTTATAGCTTTAACAGAATTCCTCTTGGTGAGGAATTTGAGACTGGCAAAGGTGATATTCCAGCCCTCTCAGCTTGATTAAGGCAAGCTCTATAATTCTAAGAATTGAAAGATAGAATCAAGAATTATCTATTCTGACTCATTTAAAAATGTAAAAATTCAAGGCAAAAATGAACAAAATGAAAATTAGTATTTCATCTACATATTTTTGTTCTCCTGGAGTATATGTGACTTCATACTTACTATGAAAGTCAAAAGGAACTTTGTCTTCAAATCCAGCAAATGAAAGACATGTCCTAGGCACCACCAATGAAATCAGCAATCATTTCTGTCCCAGAAGGAAATTATTCCTGTTCCTTAAAAGTAGTTAATGCCTTCTCCTCTCCACTATATCCAGCAAGATGTTAGGATATGTGGGCTGTGGTGGAATCTTTAAGGATTCCTGCTAGGCAGTAAACATGTAGTATGCAACCTATCAACTTCATGAGTTGATATGTTATGAATTCAGTGACAAAATGCCTCTTTTCTCATAACATACAAATATTGGGACACACAATTTAAACAACTGAAATGCTTCATGTGTGGTTGAAAAGATGGAATAAATTCCACTGCAAAATTTCCTGAAAGCAGGAAATAATCAACAGTTAATAAAGTCCCAAAGGAAGTCATGTCCAGTGAGTGGTTTTAGTAAATTGTGAAAAATCCCCAGAGGAACTGCCTAGGGAGTCATTAACATGATGATGGTACATTTTTCTCACATATAAGAATGGACCCAACAGGGACTCTTGATGTCACAATAATCTTGTAATGATATCTCTATATTAGAAAATGTGGAGTGGAAACCTCCTGACTGTACCTAAACTGTCTCATTCAATACCAAAGTTGGCATGAGTCTCTTCATGACTTTTTCAGGCTGTTGCTGAGAATCATAATGCTGTATCGTGTACAATGTCATCCCTCTTCTATTCCTTCCAATTCACCTGTCATCTCACTTCTTTGTCCAATTGTCTAGGCGTCACAGAATACTGGAAATGCTTTTGTGGCATTCCTTACATATTTGCATCAACCCTACACAGTTGTATTTGGGAAGTCTGGGGCTTGGTCTGTCTCCTAGAAGAGAAAATAATGGATGAGCCTAAAGAGAGCCAAATAGGGTAATAGATATATATTCAAGACAGCAAAAGATATTATAATTGTATGGAGACCAAACTAAAATGACCTGTGGCATAACCAGTGCTATGCCTCCAGGTCCTGATTTCCCAAATCATCCAGACTGGGAAGCTGGCCAGGCTCACCATGATTTCAGTCCTGCTCGATTGACTGTTTTCCTTCTGTGAAAATCAGTGCACAGAAAGGAAGGGAGTGAAAAGCACTGGTACAAATTCAGGTCTTGTTCCAACCGAGAGGCAAACCGCAGCCAAAATGTACACCTTTACCCAGAGCCCAGAAGTGTTCCCAGGTCAACTTGTAGAAACAGAGCCTGTTTGTACCAAATGTACTGTCCATCTGAGAAGATTTAATGTCACTGACAATAGTCCTTGTAAACCACATACATGAAGAACTACAATGTACTGATGCTCACTATAAAAATAAGAAATCATAAAATGTAAAGCCAGTGGGGTATACTGCTTATATATATAAAATCCCTGGAATAATGCTGGCTAGAGTATTCCCTGACCTTGATCCGGTTCCAAGTTTTTCCAGATCCAGATCAGGTCTTTCTGTAGATGAAACAGAAAACATCTAATCTTCATTTAAAGATCTCCACTGAAAGAGAATCCACCAGAACCTTAAGCTGCTCTGTTGATTAATTAGCCTCATTGTGTACTTTTAGACCCTATTTCTTATGTGTATTGGTTTCAAAAAGTGAAGTTACACAAACTAGACAGAGGACTGACTAGCATGAAACATGTTTTCACTTCCTCAATGCTGTTGCCTAGAGCAGGAGAGAAGCCCCCAAATCCTCCTCAACTCAGAAGGAGATTCAGATGTCCTGCACGTCATGTGTGGGCAGATCATCAGATGCAATATTGACATTCAAAGACTGAATTGCCACTTCTCTCCTTTCTGAAGACATTTGTCTCCTAGCTTCTAAGATAATAATGCAAACAATGAAGAATTAAAGGAAAGAAAATATAGCAAAAACAATTATTTGATGGTGGCATTTTAAAATAAAATCTTAATCTAAGGACTTCAGCTTTCTACTTTTATAAACAAGTTGGTTGTCTATAAGTTATTTTACCATAATAACCAGTCAGTCCTTGGTGACTTAATTCTGTTCTATTCTTTTTTGAGTCCCATCATCCTGGTTTTTACATTTTGGTTGTTTGGGATTTTCGTCTCTAGACAATGCAACTCAAAAGTTTTCATGCATCTCCTTGACAGATACAAACATTATTCCCATTGTGTCCTTACTGAATGAAAAATTTAAAGTGCAGAGCTGGCATTGGAAGATTGACTGGATTCTAAATGAACTTTCTGATACCAAATGTAAAACTAGAGGGAACAGAGCACCAGTAATGAAGCAAAATACAAGGTGAAGTATTGGAAACTAATTAGTGAGTTCGTCAGCAACAGCTCTTTGATGGTCTGAACTGCTTCCAGAAAGATAAGGATACATTGTTTGAGAAAACAATTAAATCCCATCCCATACTTGCATAGAATTATTTCATATTCACATGCAAATACAAAGACATGGATACACTCAAAATACTAATGCTGTATAGATGCATAGACTGTGTTTCTCCTCTTGTTTACACCACTATGAATCAGACGTAAATTAACAAGAGGTCTACAATATAAAACTGCTGTGATACTAAGAAAATTCAGACCATCTATCTCTGTCTTTTATTATCAGCAGTAGCTTACTTGCTATGTGCAGATGCTCATTTTTTTGGATATTGCATGAACAGATAACCAGACTCAGAATCTTTTACCAGAAGAAGTCAGTCACCCATACAAACAGGTGGACAGTTAGACTCTCCATCATCTTTCTACCTATCCAGAATAACTTTCATTCTATATCAGTGTGACTGCACTGTAGTTTCCAATAGTTTACGCAATAAACTCCGTTCCTGTTGTGCTACTTAGTGGCAAAGACAGGAATCCAAATCCAAATTCTCCATGGGGGATTCCTTGTGTGTTCAGGAATGAGTAGCCAATATAGATCAAGGGCAACCATGTCCTTTCTTTCCCATTCCAGATAAACCTGTTGGCTCAACCTACTGATTAAGGAAGGAGGCTTACAATAAGAAATGTAGTTGATTTTTTGGAGATCAGTGCATGTTAGAGTTGCTTCCAGGCTGTTCTACCCTTCATCTTTATATGGGACCCCATTAAGGATATGATTGAGGCATTGAATTGGGATTTGGAGCAGCCAGGATCTCTGCCATCATGATAATCCTTGGCATACGGAGATAGATGTCCCAGCAGGAGTTACTGCTGCTTCAGGCTAATGCTAATAGTGCTGACTATGTGCCTGCGGCAGCACATGCTCCTGTAGAGCCCCTGCCACAGCTGTCACTGCACAGCAGCAGGGGCCTCAGCCACCAGCTGCCAGGTCCTATGCTCACTGAAGTCACTGTGAATTTACTTCCCAGCTTATTTTCCTCCTTTGATTTAGGAGGAAACAGAAGCTCATTGGAGTCACTTTCTCTTGCATCCTGCTATTCTACACCACTTTGCATTTCTGCATTTCCTCCCCAGGATGGGACCAATGTTTCACTGACTTACCTCTCTGGTGCCACTCAGATAGCACAGGCTGGGATGTGAGCATAGGCTGGCCTCAAATTCTTCCTTTCAGAGAATAATGGGCTGTAGAGAAGTGTTTATTGTTCCTGGGATAATGCTATGTGATGACTAAATTTGGTGAGGAAATGGCCATCCAAGCATTACTGTAATAATGCAAGCACTCATTTATTTATCCTTTGATGAGGTTCCAAAGAGCCTAATCAAGTTAGAGACTCTTTATTGTTACTTTTCTAGGCAGGATTTTGACAACTTATTTGATGTTCAAAGCTGAATGTTTTTAACTATTACTTTGGTTGTTTTTTTGTGGTTTTTGACTCAGTGAAAAATGAAACAGACTATAACCACGTGATTCTGATCTGCAACGCATGCTGAAAAAAATGGGAGATTGTATCTGGGGATAAGACTGGGATTTGTACTGACTGAATGTAGTGGGTTCAAGAGTCTAAGTTGAGACTCTCTAGTTCACAGTCAAAGTTCCCTGTATATTCAGTATGAAGTGGCATGCACCAGCAGGGGAGGATTACAACATTAGGTATTAAATGTCTAAAGTAGTAAGTAGCAGGAATCCTCTCTGCCTTCTCCATCTTTCCTTCCAATCCCATACCACATTCTTCTGGGAATCAGGAGGAGAGTCCCAGACTCTGGGAATCGGAAAGAAATTGTACTGCACAAGCAAATGGGATTTGGGGTCAATTTCTGAAGCAGTAGTGGTATTCCACAAGGCTTCTTTCCTTTCCAGAGGAGGTTAGTTGAAGACAGCCAAACATAAGTCACAGGAATTTACTCGTCATAACACCAGCTAGTAAAAAAATCACTAATACTAGAAGAAGTTCCTGAACAAATATGTCTCTGAATTGCAAAGATACCTCTGAATCAGTGCCCTCAAGGCACATCTTCCCTGTAAGGCAGTGTCACAGTGCACTGTTTTATGTATATTGTGTGAAAAGCTCAAGGGTAACTTTACTCCCTTTCATATATTGGAAACAATACTTTTTCCATGAATATGTGTACCACTAAAGTCAATACAATTCAGGTCCAGTTTCCTGAATTTCTCTATTAGGCCTTGAGCTGATTCCAGGCAAGTAGCTCCTCAGACCACCTCAGGTACCGAAACTTTCTAACATATTTCAGTGCGCTGATCAATAGTATTCTTTTTCCCTTCCTAGCCATGCAAGCTGCACAAGGTGAAAAAAATGCCACTGAATTAATATTTATTTTGCAACATAAAAGAATCCAGCACTATCTACAAATGTTCTAATTAATTGGGATTAATTTCATGTGCAAAGTTTGGCTCTGAAGGTGTTGATGGAGTAATATATCAAAGAGGCTTCACCTCTGTAAAAAATCAATGCTAAAGTAACCTTGATTACTGTCTCTGTTGATGTCACACATAACAATAATCAGTCATGGTTTGCACCGAACACTATTATGAACAAATATTATTTGTTCTCTTATTGGCATTTTTGACACCCTGAGATAATATCCGCTGCAGGTTTCTAAGAGGAGGTTTTCAACTTAAGGAAATTGTACAGCTTGTTCAGGAGCACATGGTCTGAGAGAAAAATTTAATGAATCTGAAAATCAAAAATAAACATACACTGCCAGAGAACAAGGAGACCCTTTCCTTCCTCCCCTTCCTCTCTTCCTTCTGTCCTTGCCTCCTTTCCTGCCTCTCTTCTTCCTTTTAATTATTGATATTTTTCTCTTCTCTCTTTCTTTCCTTTTCTTTCCTTTCCTTTCCCTTTTCTTCCCCTTTTCTTTCCCTCTCTTCTTGCTTTCTCACCCTCAATCAGAACTAGAAAGTACATTTGAAACAGTGGCAGATTTCTAGAGGGAATACTTTGCAATACAAGAAGGGGATCTCTAGAGATGCTGGGTCTGAAATACCTGACCTGTGAGGTATCTAAGCTTAATACAACCAAACAAAACCTCAGAGTGAAAGCACCTAGCTCACCTTTAATAAGGCTCACTATCGATTTTTGTGATTGCTACTTTTATTCTTCAGAGCAAGCAAACATCTGCAACCCAGCTCCTTCTCTCCTGTCCCCTCCTTTCTCATTATTCTTAATACTTTTCAGGCCCTTAGGAGTCCCTCCTCTCACCCCTCAAGTTCCTGTAACTGATTCAATCCCATTTATTTCAGCATGGCAAGTTCAGGCTGCTTCAAGCAACCCCTGAAAACAATTTCTGTATTTATATTGGCTTCAGGGCATCTTGAAACAAGCTTTCAAACACTATCAGGAATGGATCCACACCTTACCTGGACTCTCCACAAAATGCCTTTTGACTGTGAGTGTATTGAAGTGATAGTTCTCTCTCCCTGGTCCTTCTTGTCTTGGCAGGCAGCCTGACTAGACAGTAGGGCTGAATCTGCATGATGATACAAGCAGTATTTGTGGTTTGTCCCACAGTCTTGTTCCTCTGCTTGTCCGCAGAGGATGAAGAGTGGTGTGGCTTCATCCATGACTTATCCTCCTTACCGCAAAAAACTGGGCAGGGAAAGGGACAGTGCACAAACAGGTGTCCTCCCCACAGAGGTTCAAGCTTAAATAAAATGCACATGTAAGGAGCAGGATTCCAAGGCAAATCTGTTGTTATATAGGGAAATCTTCAGTGGACTAAAGTTATAACTACGTTATTCCACCGCTACTCACATCCTATCTTACTTTTTCCCCCACAGATTCTATTCATGCATTCCCCCGGGGATAAAACCCAGTTTATGCATTTTGTCATGCAAACAAATGACAGAGGAGAGAAGTTTGTGATGGTTTCTTATATTTTTCTAGTTTAGATAGAATAAATTAGCTCAAGACAGAAAAATATCTTAAGATGCTTCTGTCACAGAAACAGTCAAGCGTGACTTATGGATTTCAGCTGATGGAAAATATGTTAAAAAATCCATCCTGATTTTTAGATACAGTCTGAATAGCAAGTGTTTATTTACCAGTTGGAAAATGGGGTTTTAGATCTCCTATACTGGTTCTGCTTAGTATAGCAGATGGTACCCCTATAGTGCAACACTGTTTTCAAAGTCGCATTGAGACAACCTCCGTGTTTCAGTCCCAGCTACACCTGTCCCTGAATAGGATGAGTTCACCACAAACATGCAAAGAACGAAAACAAATCTTGTACCAAAATGGAGTGGATACGAAAAATGTACGCACTCAAAATGTGCCATATTTCTTTGTTTAGAATAAAAGATGGACTTACAGTCTCTTATTTTGTCAAATACTCTTGCTTGGTGAGGAGGAAAGGGTTGGTTTTCATATTTAGTTTTCAGTTGTGAACTATGGTCATTTCCCTTGCCTTTGTCAAAACACTAGACAGCAGTGGGGAAAAAATGCGGGGATGGTAAAGGTAGGGGAAATAAAGTGCTCGTTGATGTTCTCAGGATCCAAGGCAACTGGTCAGTCATGGATGGATGCTTTGGGCTAGCAGCCTGGCCACAGCAGATGTTGCTCTGGACCTTGGCTCACTTCCCGGGTCTGGGATGTCATCTGGCTTATCTGGTCAGGCTCCTTTTCTTTACCAGTCTTTTTAAGACTGGGCAGAGCTCGACAAGCTGTCTCCTCTCATCATGCTGATAACCATACAGTACAGTAGATCTCAAAGTTGGGTAAAAAGCAAAGAAAAACAAACACATACACAAAAAAGGAGCAAAATTATTGGGAAGAAATCAGAAAAGAAGGAAAGAAAAAGTTCAGTTCTTTGTTGATTTAGTGGTAAATATCCATGCCATGTCACTGAAGTTGTAATGTTTGCGAAGATGTGATGATGCATGAGGCTAAGAGTGACCTGAAAAAAATGAAATTTTATTTTGGCCCACCCAAGGGAATTTTCCATATTCCTTTAATGCATGCATTTTCACAAAAATGTCAATGAATAGACAAGCTCTCAAAATTAAAAACACTACCCGATATATTAATTTTAGTCTAATTATTTATCTTTTTTGTTTGTTGGTTGATTTGTTTGTTTGTTCTAGTCATCCGATTTCACTTCTGCATTTTTTGTCAAAGTCCTCCCCCCTGATTTGTTAGGATAAGAGAATTTACTGCTTTTTAGACTAATGCCTCTTTTCTGACAGATAAGATTACTTTAGGAGAGGCCTATTGAACCACCAGTGTTACAACACTGTCTCTATTGTGTCAGTGCTTGACTGATCCCTTGACTGCTTTGGAATCAATTAAAATGGTTTTTCTTCCTTTTTCTGGGCAGGTAAAGCAGTAAGAACTTGGAGACAGCACCCAAACAAAACTTCACACTTAAAGACTGATTTCTGTGATTCAGTTTTATTCTCAACTGTCCACAAATGTTTTCCAGATGATCAAGATTTGAAAAGAAACAATCTGTAGTGAGAGAAAAAAATGCAATTTGGAAGACTCCTTCATTCAATTTCTTAGAAGTTTTCTCCTTTGTCAAGCATCCTAGAGGTGGTAAAAGTTCACTTGTGGTCTGACGTATTGGCATAAAAATGGAAAAAGCTAACAGTATGCAAGGTGACATAGTAACAGACCTGATGCTGCACAGGCTTCATGAAGAGCAAAACTGCATTTAAATACCAACAGGGACCAAGCATTAAACCTTCAACATGTTCCTTGGTGAGAAAAGAATAAATACTACCAGTCTTGTAGGTAAGTGAATGTTCCCTTTTTTCTGTGGCTGGGCAGTCTAGCTGCTTTGAGGTTTTGGCTTGCAAAGCTCTATCTGGGGCAGCGTGAAGTCTGTGGACAGCAGCCTCGCAACTTCAAGGTGAGCCCAACTTGTCAACCAGTTTACAGACAGTTGAACCACAAACTTAAAAATAGGCTGAGCTTGAACAAGAGTATTAGAAAATCAAGCTGACAGGACGTAAGGGAATCAACAAAGGCTGATAAAACAAAGGTTTGGGGGTTTTTTGTTGTTGTTTTAGGGGCTTTGTTTGTATGTATTTTATAGATCTCTGTAGAGGGAATTCTGTTTGTTGGCATTCTTCTGCCTATAAAAATATGGACAAGAAAGAAAAGCTAGTAATAGTGTCTGAAATAGCAATGGACATGACAACAGCAGAAGTGACTGGGAAAATGACGTGCTACAGAGTTTCAGGGCATGTGTTACATTCAAATAGTTACTCAGATAGAATATTTCTTAGAGCTAGAAATGTAAACGGATGTAAGCATGGCAGGAAACTGAGAATACAAGTAAGATGAAAAAAGAAGTCAAAAGTTAAGAGAAGGGCTCATGGCATCTAATTTCAGATGTCTACAAAGTAGATACCACCATCAAAACCAGTCATTTATATTCTTTCCACAGACAAGAAGAAGAAATGGGCACTTTGAGCATAATTCACAGAATCACAGAATCACAGAATTGATTTGGTTGGAAGAGACCTCTGAGATCATCGAGTCCAACATTTGCTCTAACACCACCATGTCAACTAGACCATGGCACTAAGTGCCACGTCCAGTCATCTCTTAAACACCTCCAGGGATGGTGACTCCACCACCTCCCTGGGCAGCCCATTCCAACGCCTAACGACCCTTTCTGTGAAGAAATGCCTCCTCATTTCTAGCCTGAACTTCCCTTGGTGCAGTTTCAGACTATGCCCTCTTGTCCTGTCACTAGTTACCTGGGAGAAGAGGCTGACCCCAACTTGACTACAACCTCCCTTCAGGTCATTGTAGAGAGCAAATTCACCAACCAGAGTTCTGTTAAATACCTCTTTTAGGATAAGATGCATGACACCTTTTAAAAATGTTTCTTTCCACAGACTATAACAAGAATTTCAGATGTCTCAGCTATGTATATGTACAGTGAAAACATCAACAGCTAGATGAATCCCACCTTACTAAAGAATTTGACTGGGAAGGCAAACTCACTGAATATGACCGCATAAGTGATTTAGTGCCAAGGAGAGACTATTTTTCATGTGAATTTGCCTTGCATCTATACTGGGAGTCTTGCAGAACCAAACTCTAGTGCCCATCTGGTGTAGGCAAAATTGTTTCTTTCTCAATGCAACCAAAACCGAAGTCACACAGCGGGGTACCAACTGAGCCTCACCACTTGCCAGGTGAATGGATTTAAGGTCCTCCAAAAGTGAGCTCTGTATGTGTGTGCAGCGTGTGTGACTAGTAGCTGGCACAGACTTCATTGACAGCAGAAGCACAATGTGGACATACAGTCTCAAGATCATAACAGATCACAGCACATCAAGTTACAATCCTTCCCTCCTCACAACATACCAATAATGTTATACCATGTAAGGCAAACATAACCATAGAAAATCCTGACCAAAAAAGTCAAGGCAGAGACATATATGTATGTAATGTAGTGTAGGGTCAGGGACTATAATCCCTCTGAATTCTTGCATATTTAGCCTATGTAATTTCACATTAAACCGTATTTATTCTCACTGTATTGAGTACACACACGTATGTACAATGTAACTGCAAATCATGAACGGAAGATCCAGATCATCCTAAAAGCATCATCCCCTGTATCTATTTATAGTCAACCAGCAGTATCATAAACACATAGGTACCATCTACATGCCAAGACTTTGTGGCATTTGTGCAATAATTTCAATGATTTCTACAAATGCAAATGTTTGGCAAACATACGAAGTAATGTTGATCTCCACAGCCACAAGGGGTGTGACAGTGGTTTTCAGATGCCCAGCTGGAATTACTGTTCCTGCTTCAACTAGCCTGCCAGACACTTCTCTAATTCTGTGCACTTACTGAAAATAATAATAATATTGAAATATCCTTGAAGTCAGCAGTCATAAAGTGATTGAATATGAATTGAATGGAAAATAAACAAAAGCAGGTCTTCAACTGGGTTACTCAATTTCGAGAGGGAAAACTTTGACAAATTACGTGAACAAGCAAGTGAAGTCAATGGAAACAAAGAGTTCAGGGGCTTGCAGTGTGACAGATTCCTCCAAACACTTTAAGTCAGCAGTGAAAAGTTATCTGAAACTTGCACATCAAGCAAGTGAGAACAAAACTTTCAGGAAAGGTTTCCAAATATATTTGGATGTATGGCCACCTCGAAAAGGACATTAAGAGTAAGCATAAAGTCTACGAGAAATCGAGGGAAAAAAGATTGATCAGCAAATAAAGGTACACCTTAGAGGTCACGAAGTGTAGAAATAATGTAAGAATTGCCAACAGCCAAGCTGAGCTAGGCCTTTCAAAGTATATTAAAACAAATAAAAAAAAAGCTCTTCAGTCACATAAATAAAAAAGAGAGCAGCAAAAGTAGGAATGAGATCATATGCAGCAAGGTTGGGTAGAGATAAGGTAGTATATGTCTGGTTCTAAGCATTTTGGCTCATTTTCTAATAAAGGATCATTGAACAGGCAGGAGAGATGATGAAAATGAAAGAACAGAAGTGAAAACAAGACATTTATATAAAAAGAAAAGAAAACAATATTTTATAAAAATAAATAACCAAATAACTAACTAACTAAAATAATTAATTCATAATCGCAGGCTTTCTGAATTGTAAATTAACCCCTACCAGGTAAGTATTCTAACTACAGCCTAATATTACTAAAGAGTAACAGTTGTTCTTTCATTTTATTATGTGTAAATTATCTGCTCCTCAGTGAAAAAATTTCAAAAGCATGAGAAGATACCGCCTGTCTTACCCATTCTCCATCTAAAATAGTTCATGTTTACCCTGGGAATTAGGAGATATGATGTGATTTGTACTTCTCTTGGCAGAAAGGGACTTGAACAGCAGTATTGCTAAGACAGAGCAGCTTGAGTTCACCTCTGACTAACTTAGGGGATATAGAGTCTGCCATGTTTTTCTGCCCATCCTGACCCAATCAACAGGTGCTCAGTCAAGCTCAGTTTTTATATCACATCATTGGGTTTAAACTTGAGTCCCTGGATTCTGCCTCTGAAGTTATTCTATAAAAGGTGGGGCAATTGTATTTGCTCCTTCTTGTGCTCCTTTTTTCAGGTCAGGGTTCTGATTTTAACAGACAAGATGTTCCTTAACTACTCACTGTGGAAACAGAGGAAAGAGGCTGCAGACTCCTCATTGTCGTCGGCCTTTCTCTTATGGCTAGTTCTGTGTACTCAGGAACTGAGATTCAGGTTTCTCAGTGTTACATGTGTTGAGAACACTTGATGCCAGTTTGAAGTACTAATTCTCTTGTGTTCTGCATAGTCAATTAGGTATAACACACAGCTAGCAAGCAAACAGCAGTCCACTAATATTTAGATAAATAGACCTTTACGCAATAATCAGAATCCAAAACTTTCTACTCAAGTATTCTAAATTTTACGTTGCCTAGACATGATCTGTCTCTGACCCAACAAATCTGACTTTCTTTTTGGCACTGTGGCACAGCACAACTGAAAAAAGAGTACGAAAAGTCAACTCACTAAGGAGATTAGAGATATAGGCTTGAATTAAGTTAGATGGAAAAGGAAAAAACTGCAACATGTCTTAAATCAGACCTCTCATTTCTTGCATGAATGTTACGGTAGTTAAGAGATGAGGCATCACTGCTGGCCTAAGCCTACTAGCTTTGTTCAGAGTACAGAGTGGTAGACCAGAGTCCTCCAGGAATCTTATCCAGGACAATACTTTGTTTTTGGTGCAAATTAGATATGCAAACTGGAAGATTTCATAAAATAAAATGCTCAGGTGTGTGCAACTCATGCAACTTTTTAAGACAGAACTGTTTGAAGACTGTGGAAACCTCTGATTTTATTTGGGGAGGAAGTTTACTTGGTAGACACATCTGAGTGAAAAGTCAGTGTAATATTTTCATTTGGAGATGTGGGACAAGGAGCTAGACTGCTGTTTGGATAACTAAAAAAAGAAGACATGAGCTTCTATTACTGCGTTAAGATACAGAGAATAAAAAAAAAAAAGCATTTCAAATTCTTATAAAAGTGCAAGGGTCATATGCTTTTAATAATAGATTTCTTGTTTGCAAATCTTTTTGTTTTGTTTTGTTTTGCTTTATAATAAAGATTACTACCAGCAGGACGTTAAAATATATTATGAAAGATTTATACATTAATTAATTCCATGGCAAAGGTCATTTATATCACTGGATAAAGACAATGAAAAATACTCTTCTTATGGAACAAGGGTTCTTAATGAGACCACCTACTCCTTTCTTCCCTGCTGAAACCAGTTAGATGTATCAATTATTTGTGTTAATAGGAAGAGCTGTGTAATACTCAAAGAAAGGATGTAAGCCAAGCATTTTCATATACAGAAGTACTATAAGTGGAACAATGTTTAAAATACTAATCTGTAAAAGAAAAGGGCAACCTTGTTCTGGATATGAATTAGTCAGCTTGATTCTGCGGACTTCAGCAGAGCTCCATCAAGGTTTGTGTTTCTGGAGTTTCAGGGCAGATATAGAAACTGTCTAGGTGTCTAGGTTTCGGTGAGACTTTCTAATGTGCTCAGATGTGTAACTGTTGATTTGAATCTATTTGTGCTCTAGCGCTTTGGAAAACCCAAGGACACACCTCTTTGCACTTAAGTATCTAAATACTTTTGTTGTATTTCAGCTATAGGGTCCTCTGGACAAGAAAGACATGGACTTGTTGGAGCGGGTTGAGAGGAGGGCCATAAAAATGATCAGAGGGATGGAACACCTTTCCTATAAAGTCTGAGAGAATTGGTGTTTTTCAGCCTGAAGAAGAGAAGGCTCTGAGAACACCTTATAGCAGTCTTTCAATACTTAAAACGGGCTTATAAGAAAGATGGAGAGAGAATTTTACCAGGACCTGTAATGACAGAACAAGGGGTAATGCTTTTAAATTGAAAGAGGGTAGTTTTAGGCTGCGTATAATTTTTTATGAAGGTGGTGAGGCATTGAAACAGATTACCCAGAGAAGCTGTGGATGCCCCATCCCTGGCAGTGTTCAAGGCCAGGCTGGATGGGGCTTTGAGCAAACTGGTCTAGGGGAAGGTGTCCCTGCCTATGGCAGGGGGGTTGGAACTGGATAGTCTTTAAGGACCCTTCCAGTCAAACCATTCAATGATTCTATAAGTCACCAGGAAGGTGACTTTTTAAACCAGGAAGGTTTTGGGGAAAAAAAAAAAAAAGTTTATTCATGTTTCTTTTTTCCCCCTGTCCCCTCCCAGAACCAAGTTCTCTGTCCTCCTGATAGGAATCTAATCGGGTTATGCAGGAAAGTCTACATAACGAAGATCACAATCTGGTGATCTATTCTTTCTGAACTATTGAGTTGTTGGTGGATCTTTTCACTCTGCTGACTACCTGTTAGCTAGAGGAAAACCATCTTTAATTTACATGAGATATGTCAAAAAATTTGAGCCAAAGATCTCTGAAGAGAAGTACTGGTTTTGGGACCCAATAGCAAGATTTTTGCACCTGCAGATGATGACAGCTCTACTTCAAGAGCTTACATTTATTTGTAAAATTAAATTATGTCATTATTACGTGTAAAACTAAATTAAGTGATTATGAGTAGAACTGAAATCAGATACTATAAAAAATACTTTTGTGAACATCTTCCTAGCTTTTTTTTTTTAATTCAAGAATTGAATAAAACTTATAATCCCTTCGTTGAGAAAAGAACTGGCCAGTTTCTAAGCCAGTGTTCATCTACCAAGAGGACAAATGCCTAAGGAAACCACCCAAACTCTGCAATCAGAGCGATGACAGAGATGACTCTACTCTACAGTGTGCACAGTAAACATACAGGAATTACCTGCCTCTTGGAGGCTGCAATGACATTTGAAGAGTTAACAGCATGCATCTCAGGCTTCAGGCAAACGAGACTTTCACCCCGCTGCAGCATATTGGTCAGACACGTGCCCCCTGCCCTCCCTTAAAACTACAGAGACATGACATTTTAACTTGAACAAGCAAGCCGTCCATAGAAAATAACACCATGACAACTGTCTGCTGAAGCTGCCTCCCTGGGTGTGAGATCCTTATCGCCTGAGCATACATCATCACTTAACAAAACAAATGTGCTTGAGAAGCTGCTGGGGTTTTAGCACAACTTTGAAACTATTTTCTTTGTGGAGCTCACTATGAGCTGCCTGCTGATAGGTGTTTTTTAAAATGCTGGTGACATCAAGATAGAAAGGCTATAGTTACCGTTGAAGCCACAAATGGGAAAAGAAAGGAATGTGAAAATGCAGCTTGACTGTTATGGTCTAGGAGTCGTGTGGTTCTCTTGTGTGTGAATGTGCTTTTTTTTGCCTTTGCGTTATTGCCTGTAAATATGAGAAATTTCTTTCTTTCTTTTCTAGTTCTTTTCCATCAGCAGGATGCTATTCACTCCTTCAGAACAATGAAGGGTCCGAACCTGGAAATGTGCACAAGAACTTAACTTTAATAGTTAGGGGAATACTCCCAGTGAAAGCAATAAGAGTATTTATTGCTTGATCATGAATTTGTACTGAAATATATTTCCTTCAAAATGATAGTTCATTCCCTAATCATTTCACTCATCAAAGCAATGTTAGACAGAGCTTTAAAATTGACATTTAAATAAATGGAAATAAGATTTTGCATTGTTGCTTTTGAAACCACAAATATTTAGACCAACATTGTGATAGAAAAAAAAGGAAACAGTGTATTGTGGGCATGAAATTTCTTTTGAGTCTGGCCCTTTAACAGATATTGTTTGGTTTTTTAACTCACAGTAGATACAGTGTACAGCTTTCATTGTGAAATTAAATTCACAATCTTTCATGCAACATGATTATTCCTTTGCCACCAACTAATTATCTAAAAAACAAAACAGAACGATAAAATATATGAATTATTGCGGAACACTCATGGCAGCTGCTTGCACTTTTGCAAGTTTCATTTTATTTAAGTAATTTTCATCTCTCAGCATTTTGAAGTTATTGAGGGATTGTTTTTTAGTTTTGTTTTGTTTTAGAACATTTTTATGTTTATATACATAAGCATAAATATGTTTATGTATGCAATTAGGTGTACATACACATATCGTACATACACACTTTTTATATGAGATGCAGGAATTGAACATACAGTAGTGATTGAATATTTTTTAAAGAAAACCATCCTGTAAAAAATATGTTTCAATAAGACTACCAAAATTTAGTATTCTGGAACAGTAACTGATGTTGTAGGAAGGAAATGACAGATAAGACACGCAAATATTGATATACCATAGTTACTTAATTCCTGTCTAATTACTAAAAAGATACATAGGATCATGGAATGGTAGCTATAAACCTTATGGTTTCCTTGGCAAAAGTTCAGCTGATTAGCTTAAGAGAGAACTGACTTACAGGCAATCAGATTCCTGACTTCAGTGGGATCAGATGGAAATTCTGATCTCCAGAGGATCATCCAATCAGGTAAACAGCTACGGAAATAATGATGGACACAGTCAAGGGGATTAGCTCCATACTTTAAGTTAGAGATATGTGCAAGTATTTTGTTAAATGTGGCCTTCAAAACCAGACAGACATAGGAAAATATATTTGTATGCAAATTGTGCTTCCTGCTTTAAGTTGCTAATCATGGTCATTTTTGTTGTAATTGTATGTTTCCCCATGTGGAAAAATGTTACTGTGGTGCACTGAAAAAGCAGCATAATTAATTTTGTGTCGCCTTAACAACAGACTTACCATTCATTAAACCTAGTAAGGCTAGTCCAAAGACGGATAACAAGCCAGCTGTCTCAGTAGCTTCCAAATACCTTGCCATCACCCAAAATAAATTTTATCATGCTCTTGGCCACTCCAATGACCATGGCCCCAGCACTATACTGTAGATTTACATCAATAATGCAAGTACAAAATGAATGTCATGTCAGTGTGATATATCGTCTGAGCAAAATGGAAGCAGACTGCACCTATTTTGCAGAGGACCTAAGAATGACAAAAATTGCGAAGTCCTGGGTTGGATCACAGTTGATAGCAGGTGAGAGTCTCAGTCTTTTAACAACTGCCAGGATCTAACAAGGACACCTTTGTCTGCTCATCTCAGCAGGACTGGTTAAAGGTAGATTCCAAATGCATTTTGCCATTTGAACTTCAACATCGCGTTTGCAAAAAATCAATCTGTGTCTACAAAGAAGAAGGAAGCATTTACCAATATAGATCCCCATGTAGCGCTTTACCAGCAGCTACATCATTATTTACTTCTTGCAAGGCACTCCAAAAATAGCTAGCTCCATTCTTTAGACCCCCCGCACTACAGTAATCTGCAGTACAGTTGCTATTCCAAACATCTGTTATTTTTTCTGTCTTTTTCTTTCTCTTGTTTTCTTTATACGAAGCTGCACTTGGTGGATTTCAGTTTCTATCCAGTTTGGCAAAAGGATATGAGAATCTAGCTTCTTATGGGCTTTCAGTATGTGTGGGATCGAGGTAGCACAGCAGTTCCTTCCTTTTTCTGAGACTGCTGCTGCAGCAGCTCCAACAACAAAAATGCACAGTCGGCGGTTTCTTTATTTTCATCTTTGTAGCGCTCTTGGCACTGAATTCTGGAATGGAGAAATTAAAATGTTGTCTGCCTAATCCCTCTGAGAGATTTGATTGCAACTTAGACTATAGTATTTTCCTTGAACAGGCTTAAAAAATGCTATGTTTCTGAGCTGGATCCTCATTGTGTTGTATAGGTATGTATATATAACATATAGAATGTGTTCTTTAAGCTCCAAGATGCAAATTATGCAGCAAGGTAGTTCACCTGGCAACATATGACAGACACATGGGCATTCTGTACAGGCACACACAACAAAGGGCTTTGTTTCATGTTTCATTTCCTATTAATAAGATCATCTAAGAGAGCCCAGGAAACATTGTATGTCATGTCTGAGACTTTTTCTTTCTTTCTTTCTTAAGTGAAGAGACCTTTGCTGTGCTTCTGCATTCAAAAAACCACATTTCAGAGTGAAAGACTGGAGAGTTAAGTTTTCTGTATATAGAAATGATATGTAATAAAAAGTAG
Organism: Cariama cristata; assembly: GCF_000690535.1. Lineage (NCBI taxonomy): Eukaryota > Metazoa > Chordata > Aves > Cariamiformes > Cariamidae > Cariama > Cariama cristata. The sequence continues at coordinate 50,490 of NW_009632755.1, read as the reverse complement.
TTCTCGTTATCAGTGCTGCAACCCTGACAAGAAGGCATTGCTTCCAAATTTAAAAGATGGCCAATTCTCTTAGAAATTGTATCTTTGAAACCTTAGTATCAGTTATGAGTTTGGCCGATTCTTTTAGAAGATTGTAGATACTCTACCATTAAACCCTAGTCAAAGATAATCACAATGTTTAAATAATTATTTCAGAGAGTACCAGAGCTAATAAATACCTGTTTCCACCTTTTCTTCTTTCTCTCTCCCTTACTTTCACTATGTGAATTCTCTGATGTTTAATAAAGTATGAGCATCTGAGGGTTTCACTAAGGGGAGTACGACAACAGTATCTTTTCAAGCTGTATGTTTTCCCAGCATAAACAGCATTGTAGCAGAACACGACAGAATGTGTTTGAAACCTTTATTTTTCAGTCAAATTTGAATGGAATCAACTAGTTGCATAAAAAGATATTGCTGATGGACAGAAAGGGAATGGGAGACAATACATATTTGATACAGACACACCCAAAACATGATTATTCAGCACAGAAAATAAAATGTATTATATTCCAAATGTGATTAAACCAGCTGCCGACATCTACATAGCTGACGTATGTGGCTGAATACATTTTTAAAAGAGTTATTTGAGAGAAGACACTGATTTTAGGAGGGGAGGAATGTTGCCGTCCTTGTCCCATTTTCTCTTCACTGACTATAAAGAGGGCCAAAGAGGTCTCATTCAGGTGTTGATTCTCCACTGTGTTTAGTCAGATGGATAGTACCCCTTCAGTCTCCTTGACCTAGACCATCCAGCAGTATCTCTGCTTTGTGTTGAGAAAAAGGATCTTTACTTTCTAAGATATTATGCCTATGATGTTTCAGCTAATCTTATTCTCGAGTATACCACAGGAAGATAGAGAATAGAGTAGGCAGAAGGTCATTTTCTCTGTAAGCTTGTTTTCTACACACAGCAAAATGCGACTTGTGAATCAGTCCAAAGAAACATATTGCAGACTCATCAACGTAATAAACACCCCTTACTTTCAAATGAAATAAACCAAGGAAGGATAGTATATTACTCAGTAATTTTAGTGTCCTTTGTGAATTTTGAGGCTCCCCTAATTCTTTAAGAGACCTTTGATTGTTATTCCACTCCTTCCTATGCAGATAGTTTTGCTACATTTTTTTCCTTGAGCTTTCTCCTGAGCACCTTCTTTGAGTACGTGAAATGATGTGAGCAGGATCTATCTGTATTGGGTTTTTTCCTATTTTCTCTCTTCTGCCCCTATTGCAAAATACTCACTTTCTATTGAATATCTGCCATGCTATGCATGTGTGTATGTGAAGAATGATGAGTTTAAAAAGGATGTTATGAACACAGCAATAATAGATAAAATCATATACAAACCATAGGATAAAGATAGAAGGTATGATTATGTAGTCTAGATCAAGTGCTTGTTTATCACAGGCTATTAAATAAGACTGAGTTGCCTTTATGTTAATTACAATTACACATCTGTCCAAAGGTGTCTGGAGACTTAGAAACAATGACTACTCACTGGAGTTTTTAAATTTAAATTCCTCATCTTTTGATAAGCAAGTAAATAAAACAAGTATAAGAGACATGTTGTCTATAATTGTAATTTACCTCCCTTCATTTTCCAGTCATGTTCATGCTTCAATTTTGGTCAATATCTGAAAAAAAAGCATACAAACTTTTTTCTCCTTTTGAATCCAGTTACAGTATGCAAAGTGGTGTAAGCTAATGGCCAAGATTCTCAGGCTGCAAAAGTGAACATCCCCCTAGGAGGCTGAGATCAGTAAGACAGAGTGTCTCACTCTCAAACTTGTCTTGATATTCGGTAGGAAGCCAGTAAAATATCACATAAAATAGGACTGAGGTACTCAATAAGCTCACAATACTAAGAAGCCTTAACTGATTTGCTGAAGTCTGACAGTTTCATATTCATACTGCTATAGCCCATGTAGAAAGTAATGAATTTAGGTATGAATAATAAGTCCAAGCTATCTTCTGCCAAATATGAGCTGAGTCATCTAATCAACCTTAAATAGTTCAAAGCACTTAGTGGAGATGTGATTACATGAGAACATTGCATTCTGGGTTTTCCTTCCTAAACTGCAAGGCTTGATCACTTGCTGGAGATTAACATCTCCAGTTATGAGAGATTCCACTGAAGCTTCAGAGTCACTTGAATAGTTTTTTTCTCTTCCATTTGGTCAGATTAAGCTTTGACTCTTCCTTCTGAGCTCAAACCTCAGATTTCATTCAATCTCTAAGGCAAGAAATGAACTGTTAACAGTACAGTCTGCCAACGGCACAGTAAGAGAATGGTTCCTAACTGGTATGGTGGACCTCACTTGGTGAGGCACTGTGTCAAGCAAAAAAATTCTGCTATGCTTGTACTGGACTCTGCAGGGTCAAAACAAAAGTGCCTACATTGTGATCCTGTACGCTGAGAAGGTACTCAGGACATGTTTTATGCAGCGGAACAAGAGGTCAGCAGCTGCCCAAAGATGGAGGAGAAGAGGGACCAAACCCAGCAAAGCAAAGTGCATTGTCAATTGTCTCAGTTGGACTCTGATATAAAAGGGGATCTGAATCACTGTTGTAAAATATGCACGATATAATACTCAGATGTGAAATAACCAAGTACATCTTTCTATGAAATCTGGAAATCATGGGAAGCTCTCCTCTGATAAGATGTGTAAAAATTCTAACCAGTTCAAAATTAAGACACTGCATTTCTCTGGTAACATATTAATACCTATTAAAAATCATTAGTGAGTAATTCTCAAAGTACTGTATACATGTATATGTATGTGTGGGTGTGCACACTGCAATACTGAGTTTTGTCCTGACCTCACAGGTGATCATTAGACCCTGAAGCATGGAGACTGGTGACCTTTCCAACATATTTTTAGCTTCTGTAATGGCAAAACTGTTATTACTGGCCATAAAATTACTCAGACCTTTTCTAAAATCCTGATATTGCAGTTGACTTTAGTGACCTTGTCTGACAGTGAATTATTCAGGTTGACTATCAGCTACATTAAAAAAAAAAAAGCAAAGAAAACAAAACAACATTTGCTTTTATTGCTTTAAAATTTACTGCCTTTTAATTTCAGACAGAGCAAAGTAGGGAACCACTCTTGCTCTCCCTCACTGGCATCAAAAATGGATAAATGAACCAAAGTAAAACCTCATGGAAATGAAGCAGTTTAACTATGTTTATATATTGGTACATACTGATTCTGCAACATTTTCACTTCTTTTTCTGTATAATTTTTCCTCTTTCAACTTCAGGCAAAGACTTAACAAATTACAAGCACCGTCACTCTGTGAAACAGAAGTGTAGTGGGGATAGATGATCACCATATCTCTCAGTGAGATTTAGAGGTTTCATTCCAATCTGGAAGAAACTGACCCACAGAGGGATCATGCACACTGTCAGGAGCCTAAGGCACCGATGGGCATTGCTGTCTTTATCCACAGTTGAGAACCCCATTTTGGGGGCCATTAGTCCCTGCCCCAGCAAGACCATTAGAAGTTGGTCTCCAGCTCCCCTCAGCCCTGCCTAGCCCAGCCATGGGCCCTGTCAAGCCAGGCCCACTCACAGGCCAACATTCTGGCCTGGCCTCAGCCCATCCCTGTCCCCAGGGAGGTGCCCTGCTCCCTGGCTGGGGCAGTGCGAGAGGCCCTGGCTGCTAGACCCTCAAGAAGATTCCCCATAGCCCATGGCCCCCGGGATGCCCTCAGCTCATAGGACAGCATGTTGCACATGATCCAACTGAACTTCTGTTTGCAATTAAAACCACAAAATAGCTATAGTGAAACATCAAACTTTCATCATAAATCTAAATATGGCAGGTAACATAGTAAGTAACTCCATATAGAGTTTATAATTTAGAGGACTCCTTCCCAGTTTCTGATCAATGGAGCTGGTACAACCAAAAACCTGGGGAAGGAAGTTTCATGTACATGATTGCCTTGTTAAATCCTTACATCATTATGGCAGATGTGACATTCATCTCCTTATTGTTTGTGTTAGTTTATCACCCTATTCATGCTTTTTTGCAAGAAACTATTAGAATAAATTATTTTTGTAATTATTCTTAATTTTTACTGTTCATTTAGACATTTCGTATCTGTGAGAGTAAGTACTGTAACTGCAGTATAGGTAACTCCTCTGAGCTACTCTAGTGATATCTCTGCGTGCACTGACCACCTGTGCAGCATGTGTCCCTCAACTCTGATCCATCCCAATTTGTTGGACTACCTGAACATACTTTGTGCTGTGTATGCTCCAATATTCTAGCACATTGTTAGGATATAAGAAGATTTGCTAAGTGTTTTCTCAGTCATGGCTACAGTTCTCTATGCAGGTGTGTTTGTACATGCTTGGAAGTGAAAAGGTGACAGGGAAACTGGCAGATGAGAACCTGCTGTGTGACTTCAGGCTGAGAGACTTCAGAGAGAGGCGAGATCCCTCTTGTAAGCAAGGAACAAACCTAGAAAGCAAACATCAGAAATTATGTTAGAGATGCTTTCTAAGTGATACGAAAGAGACCCCACAGAGTATGTTTTAAGCCAAGAAGCCTCTAAAAGCAGTTTCTGAACTGGTAAGATCAAGGTAAAGAATATCTTCCCTTGCAGAGGGTGATTTCTTCTGTAATATTACCTGACGTGTTTGATTAAGCTGATCTAGGTTTCTGTAATTTAGGGAGTTTGCAAATCTATGTTTGTGAAAAGTTTGCAAAAGTCCTTTGGTATAGCTTGGCATTATTCCTTCAGCAGTTATGGATCAGTTCCTCCTAGAGAAGTTTCAACTCAAGGCTCTGTTTGTTGTGGATCTTGTCCTGTGCATCATTGCACTGATTCATTCCTAAAACCAAACAAATAGATAAATAAAAATCCAAACATTACAAAAAATCTGGAGTTCAGATCTTCAGATTTCCACAGCTGCAATTTTGTCCATAAATTAAAATTTATAAGAAATCACGAAAACAGATGGGAACAAGGCGGAGTGTTAGTAGTATCAAATTACACACCGGTTAATCAGTCTGATTAAACGTCTGTGCTAATGGAACTTTGAGAACTACCTCATGAAATACGAGTTCAAAGCATGTCATTTTCGCTGAGTGTATCTTCTAGTTTGTCTTACCTTACAATCTACAGCTGCCTTCTTCTGATAAAGTAAGGTTTTACTAATCCAGTGGCAGAATGATTAAAACTAAAGAATGAATAGTAGTTGCCTGGTTAGTAATTTTCTTTTTTCCCCAAGTAAAAATCTTGTAAGATTTGAAATTAATAAAAATTGCATTAATAATAATGTAAAAAAGTAGCATCTATTGATAGCATTAGGTGGGAGAAAGTTCTCCAGACATTAGGAACTCTATTCCTGGTTTTACTAACACAGATATGCACACAGTGCTTTAAAGATCACTCATTAGAGAAACTACCCTCACAACAAGACTAGTGGAGGAAAAAGTTATGTGTAGTTTTAAGTGCTTACAAAAAATCAAGATCAAGTTACAGAAATAAGTTAAAACCTGCAAAAGTTTCCAACCATTTCTATTAAAATTAGTACTCTTAAATTGCAACGAATCCACAACTCTGATAGTTCATTGAAACTTTAAAAGATATTTTCTCTTTTTCTCTCACTCACTTTCTTTCTCTTGCTTTCTTTTTTAAAATCGGTTTAGAACATAGGGCATCATTTACTGCCCAGTGGAAAAGTCTTCTTTACTCCAGAGGGAGCTGGAAAGGTGATAGATGCCCTTGTACTTTGGTTCATCCATCTGTAGAATAACACAAGACCTTCCTCTTGGGAGTGCTGATGTCTGAAAAATACTTTAGGTTTCCCAGGTGAAAAGTGCAACTCATGTGCAGAGTATTATTATAATCTTTTTTTCTCCCAACACAAGCATTTCATAAACTTGCATTGTTGTCAGAATAGTTCTGAAATATTTTACCCTCAGGTTCATCTTTCTCGCTACAGAGTAAAGCTCTCAGTAGTTTATTCTCAGTCAGTCTGTCTGTGAACACACCATCTTTTCAAAGTGCTGCTGACATACAAATTCACAGGATATCTATAATGTTCTTATTAAAGAGACAAATTAGTTATTTTACTTAAACAAACAACAGAAGTATTACCCACTGGAATGCCCAGGCACTCTCCATAAATAATACTGAGTGCTGATGAGATGTATTTCAATGCATTTTATTTTACATTTTACCTTGGTGAGTAACTCAGCATATGTTGGGCTGACTTAACTACTCAAGTGCCAGAATCCTGCCAGTTCTCAGAAATATTCTAATATCGCAAGACTTACAAGCACATAATTTTTTTTGTCAGGAAATCTTAAATTCTGGTCCAAACCTGTCAATGTCCATCGGATTTTTTCTGGTGATGATCTTGAAACTAGTACTTTTACAAAGAGACATGTATGTCCTAAACACAAGCAAAGCAACAAATAAATAGAAAATGGAAATGGGAGACAAATTTTGATAGTCATCTGCTTTATGTCATGTCAGAGTTGTCAAGTGACATCAAAGTAATGAAATCTTTATGGAAACTTCACAATGTAGGAGACGTTCTTCACTGGCACTGTGATAACATAGGTCTCCACACACTAGCTCACCACCTTGTTGCTGGTATGCTGATTATGCTTTCAGGAATCCATCTGTTCCTTGAAACTTTTGATTATATAATGTCTCCATAGCCTCATTAGGAGAAGACCCTACCTACCTTTTCCAACAGACCATCAACTTCAGGAGCTAGAAATATTTCAGCTTAACTTGAAACCCCACTCTAACCCTCTATATACATATATGTATCCATGCAACTTTAAATTCTTCAACCTATAGAATAATAGAATCATAGAATTGTTTAGGTTGGAAAAGACCTTTAGGATCATCAAGTCCAACTGTTAACCTAACATGGCCAAGCCCACCACTAAAACATGTCCTTAAAGCGCCACATCTACACATCTTTTAAGTACCTTCAGAGATGGTGACTCCACCACTTCCCTAGATAACCTGTTCCAATGCTTCACAACCCTTTCAGTGAAGAAATTCTTCCTAATATCCAATCTAAACCTCCCCTGGTGCAATTTGAAGCCATTTCCTCTTATTTATTGCTTGTTACTTGGGAGAAGAGATTGACCCGCACCTTGCTACAACGTCCTTTCAGGTAGCTGTAGAGAGCAATCAGGTCTCCCATCAGCTTCCTTTTCTCCAGGCTAAACAACCCCAGCTCCCTCAGCCACTCCCCATCAGACTTGTTCTCCAGATCCTTCACCACCTTCATTGTCCTTCTCTGGACTTGCTCCAGCACCTCAAGGTCTTTCTTATTGTTAGGGGCCCAAAACAGAACACAGCACTCGAGCTGTGGCCTCACCAGTGCCGAGTACAGGGGGATGACCACTGCCCTGGTCCTGCTGGCCACACTATTCCTGGTACAAGCCAGGATGCCATTGGCCTTCTTGGTTACCTGGGCACACATCTGGCTCATGTTCAGCCGGCTATTGACCAACACTCCCAGGTCTTCCAGCACCTCAATGTCCTTCTTGTAGTGAGGGGCCCAGAACTGAACACAGGATTCGAGGTGCGGCCTCACCAGCGTGGAGTACAAAGGGATGACCACTGCCCTGGTCCTGCTGGCCACACTATTCCTGATACAAGCCAGGATGCCATTGGCCTTCTTGGTTACCTGGGCACACATCTGGCTCATGTTCAGCCGGCTATTGACCAACACTCCCAGGTCTTTTTCCACTGGGCACCTTTCCAACCACTCTTCCCTAAGCCTGTAGTGTTGCATGGGGTTGTTATGACTCAAGTGCAGGACCCGGCACTTGACCTTGTTGAATTTCATACAATTGGCCTCATCCCAACGATCCAGCCTGTCCAGAACCCTCTGCAGAGCTTTCCTGCCCTCAAGCACATCAATACTGCTGCCCAACTTGGTGTGCCTGCAAACTGACTGAGGGTGCACTCAATCCCCTCGTCCAGATCATTGATAAAGATATTAAACAGAACTGGCCCCAATACCAAGCCCTTGGGAACACCACTTGTGACCGACCACCAACTGGATCTGACTCCATTTACCACCACTCTTTGGGCCCAACCATCCAGTCACTGTTTTACCTATCAAAGAGTATGCCTGTCGAAGTGATAAGCAGCCAGTTTCCCCAGGAGAATGCTGTGGGAAATGGTGTCCAAAGCTTTACTAAAGTCTAGGCAGACAACATCCACAGCCTTTTCCTCATCCACTAAGCAGATTATCTTGTCATAGAAGGAGATCACATTAGTCAAACCAGACCTACTTTTCACAAACCTGTGCTGACTAAGCCTGATCACCTGGTTGTCCTGTGTGTGCCATGTGATGGCACTCAAGATGATCTGTTTCATAACCTTCCCCAGCACTAAGGTCAGACTGACAAGCCTGTAGTTCCCTGGATCCTCCTTCCACCCCTTCCTGTAGATGGGAGTCACATTTGCTAACTTCCAATCCACTGGAACCTCCCTGGTTAGCCAGGACTACTGATAAATGATTGAAAATGTTTTGGTGAGCACTTCCACCAGCTCCTCAGTACCTTTGGGTGGATCTCATCTGGCCCCTTAGACTTGTGTCTGTCCAAGTGGTGTAGCAGGCCACTAACTATTTCGCCATCAACAATTCTACTGGATCCTGTTTCCCAAATGACTACTTCTTTTCTCCATCATCACAACACATACTTCATCTGTCTATCTATACTACAGTATGGCCTGATGTTAATAACAGTTACTCTCCAAAAGTCATCATCCTCCTAAATTTAGAGTATTCAGTAGTGAAAAATGGTGTTGAAAGGATGATTTATTTGTTTATTTGGTGGGTTAGTTTTTGTGTCTCCTTACATTACATTTCTTGCTTTTAATGCCACAAATGGTCCAGTAAGTTGTTGGCAGTCCTATGCTTTTCCACATTTTCTGGGGAGCAGAAAGCACAGATTACAAACAAAAATTCACTTTACGTGGAAGACTCTGGTGACTCTGAAGTACTGTCCATATGGTCCAACAGAGTCCATAAATATTAGCTGTTAGTAAGAAAAATCACATAGAATTTTTCACTCCGAGTTAATAACTTCTGAAATAAAACACTCTTTTGCATCCATTAGGTACAGATACAGATCAATGAAAGGACAAAACAAAGAAAATTAAAAGAGAGATATTACTTAGTCTCAGCACAGATTGTGTTAGGATTCCCATTCCCTGCAGCAAGATACTTCACAAGAGGGACAAAATCAACACTTCAACCAATTAAAATCACACTGGGTCTGTTAAAATGAGTCATCAGACTATATCTGACTCAGGTTTTTCTACATTTGTAAAAAGAGACAGTAAGTGAATAATATTCATTGCACTTGTTTACAGGTTGCAGGAGGTTAATTTCACTTATAGAGAGAGAGGATCCTCTCTCCCCTCAGTAAAATTTAAAGGCCTTCAATGTCAACGTCAGATGTCGGAGGATACTTAACCTTTTTATATCTCTTTTCAGTCTCCCTTATCAGCAAGATGTATTTCCCCAAATTTTAGTGTCTAAAGACAGCTACATATATGTCTAGGCACCTAAATGTCTTTTTGAGATACTTAGGCAGGCATTCAACTAACCACCCAGGTATTTAAAGTGACATTTTGGTGGAATTTCAGTTCCTACTTTCAGGAAACCAAGTTAGAAAGAAAACACTTAAACTGTTTAGACACCTGAGACACTCTATCTATTGAAGGTTTCAGGAGGAGGATTTCCAGGTAATTAGGGTTATTTTAGGAAGTTTCTCAGCAGCATCTCTGCCTTTGCTGAAATGAGTACTTAGATACTTATTTCCTATTTATGGAAATTTATTACTGAAATTGCTAAGTCTTCAAAGCGTCCTGGCATGCTAAGTATGCTAAGGCTTTGATTAACTTTTTCCAACTACTATGGTAGTGCTGTCTATTATGTGGTATATAACTATATATGATGTGATGTCGTTAAATTATCACCCGAGCTGTGTCCTGGAGATGAACTAGGCTTGATGAAGAGGTGTTTGAAATGGCAGTTACTTCACTGCAAAACACAGACCCAGTAGATGGGCCTGAGGTATACTGAAGAAGCTGTGACCCACCTCTCCTTTTTAACGAGACTGGCAGTAAGCTGGATGCGAAAGACCTACAGATCCTGTGAACCTGTAGTTGAAACTGTGTAATTAGAAAAGTCTACTAGTGTCGAAAGAAGAGATGAGTCTAGACGCTGGTGACACCTAAATTTGTCCTTGTTTTCATCCAGTGATTACTCAGTTAGGTGAAAAGTTGTGAGTCCTCCAGGAAGCATAATTCCCTTATTAGCTAAGCTCCTTGGCTGCAAGTTCAGACTTCCTTTTGGACCTTTAAACCATGCATGCAATGCTACACAGCAATTCATCTGGCGGAGGGGGAAACACTCCTTTCAAGCCTAGTTTGGGCTTCTGAGGTGGAATTGCTGGAAGAACAAGTTTCCTTAGGCTAAGCAGCCCAGGTCTCCTACCTCCTAGTGCCATACCATCTGTATTATCACAGAGGCAAAGAAATAAGACTATTCAAAATACAGCTTCTGAATATGAATATCTTTGTATTCACTGACTTCAGCAAGTTTTTGTTTAGGCCTCAGATACCAGCAATTTGTATTACATTTTTGCATAGGAAAGCTGGTCCCATTTTTCCTAGGAAAGAAAGGAGTTTTCTGAAATTTGACAATTCAGTTAAGTGCTTCGTCAAAACCTCAGTGGAAGAGCAGGAGCCATTTTCAGAAAAAAAAAAAAAAAAAGATTAAATCATCTTTTTTTATTTAGATGAAAGATGAAAGAAAATATTGGTAACTGGTTTTTAATAGACTTTATTCTTTTCATCTTTATCTGTAAATCTCAAAAGGCTGACTTGCATTGTCTTCTGGAACTGAGATTTAGTCACTAAGAGCTCAAAACAAGATTCAGGTCTCATTGGTAACTGCAGTATAAAGCATATGAAAGTCTAGTTCAGTTAATAGCAAAGTTCAAATCCTTAATCTTAGCCTGTGCCAATAAAAAAGTTGTTTGGTTTTTTTTTTTCTGTCCTTAAGTATAAAAAAGTTTTTTGCTTAACAACAATTTCCTTAAAAAGACAAACATTTTCATTAAAAAATAGTAGCTGTGATTGATGATTTTAACAAATTGTGTTTAATAATGATTTTAAATCACGGAGATGGAAAAGAATATCAGAAGATGTTTAATTTAGAAAAACTATTTTTCCCAGCAATATTTCCATTATTTTCTGAATTACTTGTTCCTGAAATATTTATCGTATTTGTGCTTTCAAGTTAGATCAGTGAAACTATTGAGACAGATAGGCTTGTGGTCTTTTGTTTCCTTTTTCAACTGAAATTTAGGTAGATGCTCCTCTGCTGAGGAACAGCACAGTTCTGTGAGTATGAACACCTACGATGGTACAAATGAAGCAGTTACTGGCAGGGGTAATAAAAGCTATCCCTTTCCTCAGTTAATCTAGTGATAGGAGAGAAGTATCCTGAACCTAAACCCTCACCAAAATGCAAGCAAAACAAACAAGCAAACAAACAAACAAACAAACAAAAAACAGAAATCAAAAAAAGGAGGCCTTTGGGAAAAAAATTAAGGAATAAGAAAAAAAAAAAATGTACTGGTCTGTTTATCTGTCTGCTTCCTTACCTAGTCTGATTAAAACAACCAAAACCTCAGAAAAACCTATTTTGAAGTTTTCAGATTTTTTCAGGACTTTTAATAATTTTTTAAATCAAACAGGCTGAACTGCCTCTATACTTTCCACATGAAAGAAGGAAGAGAGGGAAAGACGATGAGCTACAAAGCTACAAATATGGATGACTAAGATTGATTATAATAGGGAAGAAGCTTAGCTGCTGTTGATTAGCTGTAAGAAATATCAGTGGCAATTAACCTTCTGAAAACCACTGCTGTATGATACCTTCAAAGTTCTTTAAATGAGGTAAGTTTATTACTTTCACTAACTTTCTTATGAGCAGAGCCTATGTCAGAAAACTGTGAATGAAATACATGCTCTCTCATACAGTCTCAAAAGAAGAGCAAGAGTGTAAGCTGACATGAAACATGAAATATCCCATCATCGTATGGGTGGAGACTCCCCATCTGGAAATATTCTAGTGTGCTATCACTGATATCTCTGTTGTGAATAATTGGAAGACTTCATTCTCTAAAGCTTTATAAGTTCAGGATTAAGCATTTTCAAAATGTTACATATTTGAAATACTGAGATGTCAAAAGGCTCTAAATATCTGTCCCATGAGACTTATTAGCTCCTGTCTTTTCTTTCATCTAAAACAATTTGACAGTATTTGCTCAAAAAAGATGGAATCAGTTTTTAAATTAATGAAATCACACACAAACATACAGATTTCTGGTTATGTTTTCTTGCTAACTCATGCCACATAGGTGAGATGACAGATTATCCAACATACCAGTACTGTGACACCATCAAATACTGATGATTTTTCCGTACTGCATTTAGCAATGCTTCAGCAGTACTGCTGCAGTCTCCCTCAAGGAAACAAATTGTAAAAAAAAAAAAGGGAAAAAAAAAGGAAAAAAGGAGGAGAGAGAAAATAAAGACAGAAAGAAATAATCATTGTAGAACATCCTGGGGGAACAGAGAGAAGTGAAAAAGCCAAAGAAAGGAGTAGCTGAGCCTGCCTTGACTGCATGAAATTTGTTGGAACGCCTCGTAGGGATTTTTTTGGGAAAGAAAATAATCACTTTTTGGGGTGATGGAATTTAAATAACTTAAAATTGTGCATACACAATTGGTTCCTTTTCTGCTGTTAGGAAACAGAAAATCTACTCAGTCATAGCAACCTATTTTTCATCAGGAAGAAAAAAACACAGTAAGTGGAAAATATCAGCACAAGTTTTGGAGCTGAGACACAATTCAATTACTAAAGTAAAATATAGCTCTTGAAGTATTTTTGTTGATTTTCTCATCAGCACCTTCTTCCCTGTCCTTTTCAAGGAAAATGCAAAGCTTGGCTGTATAGGCTGTATATGCAACTGTCTCTCCTCAGAGAAGGCTGTAACTCCCAGCCATGGCAAACACACTTTGCAGTGCGTGTAACCCATACCCAAAGGTAAGAAAAACCTTAGGCACAGCTTGGCCCCTTAAAATATAGTAATTACAGTCGATAACCCCACGCAGAGGAACGTTAAGGAAAACTAGTCATAAAAAGTGAACTTTGAGGGAGTGAGTTGCAGCAGAAGAGGAAAGTCCCAGCACACAAGAGGAAGGAATCCATCTGACATCCCTGGGGAAGCAGAGTGGGTTTCTGAGCAAGGCATTGAGCTGATATCTGCCAAAAATGCTTGAGTGATCTTTTAAACTCAGTCCTCCAAAATGTCGGTTTTCTATCCATAGAGGTGGACATTAGCACATCTTCTCACCCATTCTGACGAACTGACTTGTGCCAAATCACAAGGCAGAAGCTTTTAATATTTCTGTACTGAAAACTGTAGTGCAGAGACACCCAGGTAAGCTCCCTTGCTAGAGAGCTCTATCAAAACACAGAGCTCAACATAGCTAAACTAGCTTGTGACAGACAACCCCATCTTTCACAATACCGTGGTTTTGCTTTGTAGTCTTCACAGGCACACTAGGAATGTCTGCCTGCATTGCACCAATGTCTACAATAACACTGAAAAAAAAAAATATTCTATCTGCCTAACTTCATGATTTTACTTTGATTGTTTCATTTGAGAAGTTTAGGAACATATACAGTCAAGGTCAGGGGTGTCAATGCCACAGGTGCCTTCTGAAAGGGCCTGTCTTCCCTGTTGACCATCAGGGAAGCCACAGGCTGCTCATTTTAAGTATCTCAATCTGGTACTAAAAGTAAAGCAGTGTGAAGCCCTCAGCCTTGGTCTTCCTCATGGATAGTTTGTATAGGTTACTGACTGCACTGTCAGCATCCTAGCTTTCATCCTTGCATTGCATTCCTTCTGTAGCTAACCTGACACATCCACCCTGTGCAAAGGAGTGAGATTAGGTCCTACCAAACCAGCACTGACCAGCAGTGAGCTGAGCAGAGGTTACCCTTCATTCAACTTGCTTTCAAAGACAAACTCAAACGAATTACAAATTTGTCTCTAGAAGCAGCATGGTTACATTCAAGAAATGTTGTAACAAAATTTTTGGTACGGCTTAGACATGGCGTTGTACAAAGTCAGCTGAAGTGGCTGGAGTGGCTGGAGCTCACCTGCCCTGGATTGGGGTGCACATCCCCAGCTGTCATTCAGTGCTTAGCAAGCACCATTTTCTTTGCAGCCATAATGTGAACATGTCCTGAAGCCTTTTAGAAATGTTAACCGTCTGTTTTCAAGAAAGCCAGAACACTCTTCATAAAAATTAGATACATATTAAGCAAGGCTTTACCTTTTGTTCAAAGTGGGAATGCCATAATGTTAAACTGCAGCTGGTGAGATCGCACATTTTCAGTTATACTTTTAAGCCACAGCAAAGTTACTCGTATCAGGGGCACCGCAGGGATCAATGTTGGAACCACAGCTTTTTCAGTACCTTAAATGACTCAGAGCATATTATTTAAACTAAAAATTTCTGGTGTGCAGATGATACTAAATTGGGAGGAAAGGTCATCCGTGAGAAACAATACAGTCAGGTAGGGAAGGATTTAGATCATTTAAGTACTTGAGCTAATAGATAGCAAATTCAATGCAGATAAATGCAGAATAATGAGTCTCGGAGAATGTAATAAAAGGACATAATATCTGCTTAATGGGAAGGTACTACAGCATATTGACCTGGAGAGAGATATGAGAGTTATTTTAATAATAAAAAACCCCTTATATTAAAGCCTTCAACTCAATTATTGTTAAAGAAATACAGTGTATTTCGTTAGGACCTCACCCAAAGTACTGCATTCAGCACTAATCACTCTACAGTTCAGAAAGCATATTTAGAATTGGTCTTAAAGGGGTGATTTGTAGAGCAATCTAATGAAAGAACATTTTTGAGATATAAGTTTTGAGGACATTACAGCGAAGATTGACTGTATCCTCACCAGAAAGTCAGAGACTTTAGAGGTGACTGTCTAAGATGTCCAGTACAAGCTTAATGAATACTTGGCAGTAAGAGGTGAACTGTTGAGGAACTCATTACTTTAACCCCTCAATCTTCACAATTCTATTAAGTTTAGAGCTGCTGTCAAGGAGGAACAAATTCTCATCTAGATTTACACTGGTGTAGCTTGGGTGAAATCTCTGGAGCTACTCTTCTTACAGAAGCGTGAAGAAGAACAGGATCTGTCCTCTAATTTCTAATAAGATACTGATGGAACCACTGCTCCAGCACAGGCCTCTTTCTTTACATGCTTTCCTGTCTCATTTACCTGTACAGGTTACAGGCTTGTTAGTCAAGGGAACATCAAGGTCTAGAAAGTCTAACAGGCACAATGCTTGCCTAAAAAGGCACCGAACTGTTTGCTACATAAAGAAAGAAATTAAAGAAGACTACTTGCAATCAGGAGGTTTTTCTCTCTCTTTTCTATTAAAGTATGACTGAAAACAGCTGGCAGAAGGGTGATGGGGTGAATATTACTCTGATAAACAACTATGCTTTGTCATGGCAAAGTCACTACACTGGGTCTGCCAGAGTTCTACCAGAAGACATGTCTTGTGAAGCCACTTTTGAAGCTGTTAGTATGTGATTTTCTCATCTTTTGCAAGTTATTATTTTCTCTAAATCTAAGGAGCAGTTAACATGAAAAGCTTGTTCCTTGCTGGCTATAAATCTGTGGTTTACAGATGTTGGAAATGTAATCTGGTATTTTTCTCAATCTCCAGACACAAACTCTTCTTTGGTAGGAGGTCTCCATTTCAATCAGAAAACACACAAGTCTGTTCGAAATGCATGGTCCTGGATAAGTAAGCATTATTCGGTACTACATAAGCAGAGAACAAGGGGGCTTGCCAATATTTTCCCTCACTCTGGTAATACTGATTACGTAAAATTCATACCCTGTTACTTCTAAAATGTTAGTATTCAGAAGACAGTTCAGGACTAACTTCATCCTACTTTACCACTGCTGACATCTTCTTTTTCTCCTTATTCTAATCAGAAAATTTTTCAATGAGAGAGAAGGAAGTTGCATCTGAATTTGATTTTCATTGTTTTCCCAAGCTAAAAATGGAGGCTTTTCTAAGAATGACTTCTGTCATTTCCTTCATGAAAAAAGGACTTGCGGGAAAAGATAGTACATGAATATTGAGAATGTTTTTGAGATGATCCAGGAGGACACATAATGTTCTGCCAAAATAATTCTGCCATAGTCTACTTGAAAGGCATCTAAAGACAGTCACCTGCTATATGATTAATGCAACTAACTGAAATGTGACTTTAGAACTGCGGGTTTTATACATTCTGCCACTTAAAAGAGGTGGACTTGTTTGTTTGTATGTCTGTTTCTTTCTATAAACTCTTGGAAAACTATTTCACCTAAGATGTGGAATGTTCCAGGTTGATGAGTCACTGTTTTCATTCATTGTGTCTTATAGAAATATTATGTATGCTTTACTTGTCTTGTGATATTTCATGATCAGGCTATTGTCTTCGCTCAATTACATCATACACCTTTTACTTCATTATTAATTCAGTGAGATTACAGTAGTCAAAGCCAAAGAATTCTGCGAAGAATAAATTATATTAATTTGTATATTTATATTCACAACTCTATATAAATAATTGTCTATGGGAAATAAAGTAGGAATCAAAACCAATGTTAACAAAGGTGTGGTTCTGGAGTGGGAGAACAAATGGTTGCGTATGTGGCAATGACAACATTATTAAGCAGCTTCTGCTTGAAAAGTTGGTCTTTGAATTATCCATGCTGAGTCAAGCAGAGAGCTGAAGTAACAGGTATCTTTCATGGCCTAGTTTCATTCCTAGAGTAAATCAGGAGGAACACAGAGACAGTTCATTGAGATCTAGTCAGGCTGTGGGGGAGAAGGGTGTGTGGGTGTAAAAACTGTGAGGCATAAGTGATCCTTAAATTAAGTGGAGTCAATGAGACCAAGTAGAAAAAATGTCTGAAAGCTGAATTGATGTAATAAACTTGGGAATCATTATGTATTTATGTATAAACTATTATAACCAGGACACACATGTACATAAATCTGTAGCTACATCTGCAGTTTTCTGTTGTTCGTCATGACTAAGAATTACATGACTTTAGCTCATGATGTGCTTATTTTGTCTTTTATTCGAACACACAGTTACATTTCTATGTTTTTTGTCCATTTCCTACTAGTGGAGGTATTTTTCCCTTTGTCTTCTCACTACCACAATTTTGAACTTCCATTTGCAGTTGCCTTTCACTTCTTTTGAAATCCTACTAATAGGTTGTTTCCCTTTTTCTAGTTCTCTGACTGTTATAACTGGTAGTAACTGTTTCAATGTCAATATAAAAAAAATACGACAGATAAACTTCAAGGATTTTCACTGTTAGACTTGCTCAAAATTTGTTTCCTGGTCCACTAAATTTTTATTAATAATTCCATAAATTTATCAAAAAAAATATTTTCCAGATTAAAAAAAATAAGAAAGACATACAAACATCTTTTCTTCACCAATTGAAGATATTAAAGCTTGGAGATGCGATTAATTAGATTGCCAGATTTTTGTTCATGAAGTGTCACTGAACTAAGGGGACAACAAGACAGAGGCTACATAAACTTCATCTAAGGTGTATCTAATACTTTTAATTATATGTTTAATTATATGGTTGCACTTAAATGGTTCTTTGGGGACCCTTGAGCTGCAGTTTGGGAATTCCTAAAGCTAGTCTGATCTTTTTTCAAGTATGGGATACGAAATTAATATCTATGTTAACTTAGAGACAAGGTCATATTAACAGTGATTTAAGTTCTTATAAAAGTGAACTATATAAAACAAGTTAATATCAATCACTCCTAATTAGAAATAGATGCAAATCGAAACAAAAAAACCCAGTCCGATCCCTAAAATGAGCCATTCCAAGTCTGCCAATAGTTTTCCCCCTGCCTTGCCTTGCCTTGCCTTTCTTTACCTTGCCTTGCCTTTCTTTACCTTGCCTTGCCTTTCTTTACCTTGCCTTGCCTTTCTTTACCTTGCCTTGCCTTGCCTTGCCTTTGGCCTTGCCTTCCCTTTCCTTGCCTTGCCTTGCCTTCCCTTGCCTTCCCTTGCCTTCCCTTCCCTTCCCTTCCCTTCCCTTCCCTTCCCTTCCCCACTGCTTTTTTTTTAATTTGTGGTGTTGGAGAATTTTTTTCCTCAATTTAGCCACAGTATAAGAAGAGATTAAGGAAAGAAAAGTACCCCTTTCTTCAGAGAATAGCATGAAAGGAGACATACATCATCCAGATGATTCAAGTCTGTGAGATGACAGTATCTTTATTCCCTAAAAACAGATTTCTTTTCTTCTTATGTAATTAGAAGCAAAGTGAGAAGGGAAGGGAAGGGAAGGGAAGGATTTTATTACTAAATAAAATAAAATAAAATAAAATAAAAACCAAAGAGGAGAAAGCAAATTACACTTAGTCATCTTTTAATTCACAACACTTTTTCAACCCAATTCCACTCTTTCAACCCTGGCAGTGATAGTTCCTATGAGAAAGTAATTTTTGGAAATCAGATTGTGGCACCACGGCCTTGCTGCAGATATTTCACATTATCTCATTACTCATGACTTTTGAGCTCCCACAATGCAATAGTCTTACTGCTTAAGGTCTTGTTGGTGGCTTGGCACCCTACTTGGCAGACTTCTGGCATCCTTTTCATTTGGAGCTTAATCAGGAAACTGAAGTTGGATAACAGAATTTCAAAATGAACCCACGAGGGGGCTATGGATCTAATTAAAATCCATCCAGCACAACTTCTTGTTAAGCTACAAAGAGCCCAACTAGCAAAAACATAGCCTGTGTATGCTCAATGAAATTTAATACATTCACTTTGCTTTTATCTAGTGTTCTCATCGCACTGGAAAAGATAACCTAGGGAAGCTGCAGAATCTCTATGAATGAAAGCTTTTAACAACATGTTAGGTGAACATCTATCTGGAATGGGGCAGTTAATACTGCCTTAGAGAAGGGGTATATGGGTAGATGAACTCTTGAGACCCTTTAAGCTCTATCATCTTCTATGATGCTGCAATACAAATATTTAAAGATATTGGAGGAGTATCCAGTGCCTCATTTCTAAATCTGAGTGTTTGTTCATCCCCTGAAAAAAACGTGCACACTATTTTTTCCTATAGCAGTGGCCATTACTCATCTATTCTGAAAAAATTATTTCACATTTCAACTATTAAGGCCATGTAGGCTTCTAACAAATGACGAGGTCAACTGAGAGTGAAAAGCAAGTGCAGCAATTGCAAAATTGAAACTGTGCTTTACTTTAAGTCTGTCAGGAATGCAAACACAAGCTATGAAGAATGCAAAGTAGTTTAATTAAAGCTCAGTTAAAACCCACCAACATTAGTATAAAAAAGAGCATAATTTGGCTGAAAGATTCTTCTCTTTCTTGTCTTTTCCAATGGCAGTGAAATCCCAACTTCCAGTTCATTCCTTTTCTGGAATCTATTATTTGTCATGACTTTTTTGTCAATGCTTGTATTACCTGTGCTTTCAAGGCAATAACCCACCCAAGGAAATCGTAGAAACCAAATGATCTCAGGCTTATTCATACTCAAGCAGTAGGCATATATCGTAATTTTGGATAATTCGTACATTTCTAACCAGTGTTCTATACCCACTTTTTATTGGTGATATGTGGACCCCACAGGCATGCACAATTCTATCCAGGAGCCATTCCCTTCGAGTAACTTATTGTTTACATCTTGGGAACAACACTTTGTATCTTTCTACGTCAAATAATTTTTTTCCACTGTGGCCACTGTCTTGTTAATTATTTGAGACTCTCTGGCAATGTCAGAGACAAAGCAACTTTAGTAAATATATCTTCCCTAATTTTAATCAAATCTATGCTATTCACATTTAAAATCACACTTTCTCTAATCAACTTGATATATTCTCAGAAATGTCATGAACTCTTTTTTTCTACATTTGTTGACCTTTATGAAACTTAAACCAACGGGATGGCTATCAGTGGGAGTTTCATGGATTTCACAAAGACTTCCTCCAAGATATCTCTTTTCTGGATATTTCTTTTGCATTTTTTAGACAAAACCAACTGTTCTTTCACAGGTAGCTTATAAATTATTTAGCTAGCAAGTTTGAATTCTTTGGCTTGAATTGAGTTGTCTGACTTCATATGACATATTTCTTCCCTGTCTAAAGATCTTCGGGGCTCCTTTCCTATTCACTTTTTAGTCTTCAGTCCCCAAATATTTTTGAGAAAGATAATTTTTTAATGATAATAGATTAATGCTTATGCATCTATCCCATCCATAACCAATTTCTACTGAAAGAAGGATGTATCATAACTCTTCCTAAATGCCTACTTTTTCTTACTTTGATTTCCTTACAGTAGAGGTGGCAGAATCCTAAGAAAGTATTTTACAACAGCAACCTTTTCTTTTACTTATTCACTGGAACACCTCCCAGATTTAATCTTAATAATATCTATGCTGAAATGCCTACTTTACCCAACTCATTAAAAGTTGCTTAAAAAGCACCTTCTTGGGAACTTAAGACCTTTAAAGTTCAAAGACGTCACTACTGTCTCTTATGTCATATGGTTTGCAACTGTGAAACTTACCGGTGTGCGTTCAGCTTCTCAGCCCCTGGAGGTGATATATGATGATCTGTGTGATTCTTGGGTGCTGGAGTCAAAGACATAGAGGTCCCCATGGGAGCAACCAGATGATTTGCTTAAATAAACAGTGCTAATTTGCCCTGAGGAAGCCTATGATCCAAGCCATATAGGCATATTGAAAGACTACTAAAAAGCTTAGCTGTGCACTTCTAGCTCTTGATGATACCATTAATTTTCTAATTAAGCAATTTATTTGACAGACAAACCACTACGACCTGTTCCAGTCCTGTGAGTGTCTTTCTCTTTGTCACTCTTGTCTGTTTTGTTTGTGGGCTTATTTTTTTTTTTTTAATTATTCCTCCCTTCTAAGTTTATTTAATACCAAATTTGTTAACGGAGTCTAGTCTTTACAGTTCTTGTACAGAGTATTTGCTGGAACTGTTGAAAATCAAATTTAAGGAAAAAGTGGACAGCAAGTGCATTTATTACCATAGTACCATGAAGACACAGATATATATGTAAAATTAATGACTGTATCATCACAACTCCCCTCTGGACAGTGCTCCAAAACCCTCCATTGATGATAAAGACATGACAAAATATTGGCTTTATTCTTTCTAAGCTACTTACTCAAGCAGCAACATGCAGAATCTAACCTTTTTTTTTTTTTTTTTTTTTTTTTTTCAGAAGTCTGGATATTCTGCTATAACTTTGGGTTCTTACTAGAGTTTTGAATCTAAGACAGCACTATCAGCTTCACTAGAAGACTTTCACTGATTCATCAGCAAGGGAACTACAAGGATACATGTCCCTTTGCAGGAGTCAAAAGCAGAAAAAAACCCCAAACTTTCCATACTGCTTCTGCAAGTAACATGAAAGAAACTCTATGACTTTACAAATTTTGAGAATAGAGGGATTCTTAAGGGCAGTTGTCCTTCGACCTACCACAGTCTAAAACATGGCCTGCATCTACTTCTTGTTGTCATTTCACTGTATAAAGCATTAGATGTTCATTAAGTGCAGGGGCACCATTAGTAAAACAATATGTCCCAAGTCCTTTTTTGAGGATGGTCTTAGTACCTCTGGTTTCTAATTGAACCAAGAGGTTAATCTAAGATGTTCAGATGACCTCTTGTTGGATGCATTAAAAACAAATAGTGATAACAATCATATAATAAAGAGGATTTTCCAGGTGAATGAATGTTTACATTCTTAGCTTTGCTACCAGGAGAGCAAATCTAAAGCCACACAGAAAGAGTAACAACACATTAAGAGGTTAGATTCTACTTTCCCCATACTTTTGCCCTCCTTGAGTTCACCTACATTAGCAAAAATATTAATGGTGCTGTAGAGCTTTCCTAACTATGTCTAGAGGGAGAAGGGGGATTATTTAATTCCTTTTTTATCACAATTTATGTCAGTATAAAAGTTATAGAGATTGCCAGAAACTAAAGGAACATGATGTAGAATCACAGGAAAAGTGTAAAATCAATATTGCCAGGTGTTTGAATGCTGCACTTGGCAGGCCCTCTCTAATCCATAGTCAGTACTATATTTTATGTATATAACTGAGACTCTGTTAGATAATCTTCAGACCCAAATAGCCTGCACCTGTACAATGATCAAAGAGATAGAAGGGCTTCTGCTTTTAATGTGTAATGAAGGATTTTGCAATAGGCGTCCAGACACTTTCTGTAGCCGCTGAAAAGGAGAGAAGTACCTCCAGGCTGCCTGAAGTCTCTGGAAGTGTCTCTGTTTCCTGGTGTTAGAAGAAGTCAAGGTTAGTTTTGCTCATAACTTGTATGTCTCATTTACACTGATGTATCCAGGCTCAACAAGGATCATTTTTAGTAAAGGGATGTACGTTTGTCATAAGACACTGTCAGAAGAAATGTAGAGGTTTTTTTCGTTTCCCTCCCTTTCTGCTTTCTTTCAAGAATGCTGGTAGAAGCCAGACATAGCTAAAATAGCTCTTGTGCATTCTTTCCTTCTCAAAATAGTAACTAATTTAAAATCTGTCCAGGTCTCTAACTTTACACAATCAAAACTGTGAATTGTAGTTAGCTATGTGTCTAGCTATCAGCCCAACATCTTGTCACTAGAGAAGGTCATTTGACTGCCAAGAGGGAAAAATGGATTGAAATCCCTAAAATATTTAACATACGTCTTAGTAATAACAATTTTGCCAAGCAGAAGAGTTTATGATGGGCAGTGTCTGATCTTATTTTCCTGAGAAAGTTTTTGCAACGAGATTTCATCCCACATTTGGCTCTAAAGGTCAGATCTTTCCTGGTTTTGATTTTGGGTAGAAACAAACCTCATGCAGTTTGGAGGAGACTTATGTAAATTTCATTTAGTTAAGTTCATGTGAATTTCAGGGAATTTTCTCAATATCCTTGTTTGCTACAAGTTTTAGACTCAAACAAATCTAAGATTCTGGGCTTGCTTATTCTGTTTAGGTGTTTAGTGCACTGTGATCATCACTTTGTTCTGTTGTAGTCTCACACGTAGAACACACATTTACACTCTCTCACACGCACATAGAGAAACAAACAAAACCACCACAATTATATGTGTATGTATGTGTATTCACTAGCTCTGTTTTATACTTAGCTTGTAAATTATTTGAAGAAGATCCTATATTTGCACAATACATAGTTAAATGAAATCTTGATGTGTCACTGCAGCTCCTTCTTAAGTGCTACTGCAAATACAAACCCAAATACAAATAAAAATACTACTACTACTACTACTACTACGAATTAATAATAGTAGTAAACACCATTATCTTTGTCCATGCCAAGGGCACAAACAGTCTTAAAATTGTTTATTTAACACTTTTATTATATGTGCATAGTATTATTATTTCTTATTATTGCTATGAATGTTATTATCAATAAAATGCATTTAAGAAAGTATTAATTAAAGCACTTTTAAGACTTCTTGTGCCTTAGGCATGAGCAAAGCTAATGGTGCTGAAAAGATGTTAGAAGATTGCAGATTTCTGTTGGGTGAAATTTTAATTGATGTATGTTCTAAAAAACCCCAAAGAGTCAACTGAGCATCCTTTAGTAGGTTATGGCCTCTCTGCTGGAGAACTACAGTACATACTGGCTGTGTACTTGTGGGCTTAGATTCAGCCTTTCTAAATGTAGGTACCAAAGCAAAGGATTTAACTTGGGAGCCTGGTCTCCATAGTCCCTCTATGCAGTTAATGGAGAGAGAGAGGCTGCTTTAGAGAGTCAGGCAGATCTAAACAAGACTGAAACACCCCTTGGAGCAATCTCTCTGGCTACAAAGGGAACTTAGCACTGAGATTACTTTCAGCTGCCCCAGGTAGATGTGCAGAGGTGGGTAGGAAGAGATTTAGGTTGTTGCTAATCAAAACTAAGCTCTTCAGCGCTACCACATGTTTGTCTTTTGCAATGGACTGTAGCGTGTATGTAGCTAGTTACTAGCCTCCTGTGAGAAACTCCTTTGTAAATGGCTAAGGGAAGGTATCAATGTGACTAAAAGAAAATGTTTGAACTGGCTAGACAGTTCACAACCTTGACACAAAGCCAGGTTGGACGACGTAGGCTCTTATGAACAAAACATTATTTTTAGTACTTCCAAGAAAGTGGAGGCTCTTGAATTTCAGCTGTGTTTGGACCAGATTTGATTGTTTGTACTGATACTTGCAGCAGCTTCCCTGCCAACCTACTTAGTCAAACCAATAAAGCATCTTTACAGCACCGCCTTACCAGCCACTATTGATTCACTTGCATGTGCTACCTCAATAGTAAAAGGCTGCTAGGATTTACTCCCTCTGTTCTTTCCTTCTCCAGACAGTCATTACTCAGTACAAAACCCCCTTAACTTGGTAAAGTTGTTGGTCTTGTTAATACTGGTTTAGCAAATATCGATCCAAATAATGAGAACGGGAATTATTTGCTCCTATTGTACGATGTCCAATTAGATCTACATTTTGCCCCAGTAATTTTCTCTATAGATCTTTCAGTGGTACTAGACAAATGGATCATAACAAAATAAATAAATAAAAACACCAGGAAGCTGCCTGAGGTTGATGGTGCACTTGAGCTGAATCCAAACTTTATTGGTGTTTCTCAGCTTCTGTTTGAAAACTTATAAACACTGCTCCTTGCAGCTTTACAGTGGGGTTTTTTTTGCTGTCTGGCAGAGGTGTTAAGTCAGTTCTTCAGTCCTAATGAAACTGATGTACAGCCCATCAACTTCCCATCACACCTGTGCAAAGGCAAGACAATGTCAAGGACCTCAAAACAAAATGAATGAATATTGTAAAATACATTTTATATGTTATTAGAAAATTTGAGCTCGAGCTTGACAGTCTTAGGCTGCCAAATGTCACACCTTGCTGTAATTTGCAAACTTCTCTCCATCCTGTTTCTCTTTTAGCACTTTAATCAAAATTTTGTAGTTATATTCTCATATTGGGCTGTTCAGTGTGATAGCAAAATTTATATTTAGATACCTAACAATAAACAGCTTGTTTTTCATGGGAGCAGAAAGAATACATACATGCACACATCTACACACACAGTATGGTCTGTTGGAAAATCCATGGTTCAGTGTTTCTTCCCAGACAACCTTCCCTCTTAGACCTGTTTAACCAAATTATACCTCTGGTTTTATTTTGTGAGTATATTTTGTTAATTTTCTCTGTATTTAGAGTAGTATTTTCTACACATATCTGTTCTGAATACTACATTTTATGTGAATAATCATTCTGAAATCAGAAGTACCTATTTGAGATTGCTCTTAATCAGATGTGTATTTGTTCTATCGCATGAAGTCCTGATTCCATCTGGTCTTCTCTTCTTGTTCCAGCATGTAGCCTAAGCAAACGAAAATTTTAGAAGAAAGAGTTCACCTAGCAGCACAATTTTCTCAGCCAGTGCTATGCAATAAAAACTTACCTTTCACTCTATCCATATTCTGCTACCTTCTTTGAACTAATTCAGCTATGCTAGAAGACTACTCGCTGTTTACCAGTGGAGCTATGGAGTTCAAGAGTAGAATTGTTCAAGAAATATTATCTGATGCAAGTCAAAGACAGGTGAATCTAACTTTTCCTTCATTTCAGCAGCATCAATTGAATGCAGTCAAAGCACTGTCCACCAGAGAAAGAAATATTCTATAAATAAGTTGTTGTTATCATGATCATCATCTCAAACAGCATTCCCAGTGTGGTTAAAGGAAACAAAGCACACAAGGAGGAATAAGAATTTTCCATCTGAATGATATAATAGAGTAAAGAAAGAGTCATTACTAATTTAAAATCCCTTTGGATAAAGGAATCTAGAAAGCTGAGGTATACCTCTTTTCATATATGGACTCTCATCAGTAAGTTATTACTGAAAAGTAATAACTCCACCTTCATGCACTTAGACAAAAATAAAGTAAGTGGATCTGATTTGAGGTTTGGAATCCCAGCCTTGAAGAGTCACCTAACTTGGTGCAGGGGAAGGACCTTCAGTCCAAGAGAGGAGTGAAATTTCAGGCATATTCTTAAACCTGGCTGCACCCTATTCAAATTCACAGCACTGAAAACTTCATCCAGAGATATTTATGTCTTCTTACACATTGGACTGGGAACTTCAGTATCTAACTCAGAGTGCTACTCCTGGATTCAGGAGTCTAAAAGTTAAGTGCAGAGTCCTTCAATGTCACCATGTTTAAATGGTGATTTGAATGTCATCTTTTCTTTCCAGTCTGTTTCATTCATTAGAATGAGGCTACAGTCAAACTAGATTACTAATCTCTTTGGAAGGAACAAAGAGAAGAGGAAAGAGAGAAAACACTGAGAGTTAAGACTTACAATTCTGAACAGTGATGAATTCAGTAGGGCAACTATAGTCAAAAAGAGATCATAATGACAATAGGAAGAAAAAGCTGGGCAATAAAAGCTTATGATGCACATCAGTTAAACATTTCCCTTTCCTACAGATTCAGATGGAAATTTCTCATTTTCAACCTGTGTTCTTTTTTGTTCACACGTGTAAACTTGACTTAACCTTTCTGTTGAAGTACCATAATCTAGGCAAACACATTTAACAATAGTTCCTATCGCAAATGGAAGGTTCAGATCATATTTGTTCATTGCTTTTTCTAACCCTGTGTACTGACATGATTTCAAATCCTCTATCCTGGATAGAAAACTGGAGATGTTCAGACTGGAAGTTTAATGTACTTTAAATGCAAGACTGAATGCACTAGTCTTAATTGATCAGTAACTTAAGTGGAATTTTCCTTAAGATTTGCAAGCTATGCAACTAAAAAATAAACAAGGCAAATACATGCCATTTTTGTGATTCCTTTGATAAGGACTATATATGCATTATTTTTTCCTCCATGCTTAAGTCTTTCTCACTAAGGCAGCATATATTTCAGTTGTAAAAGTTCAACAACTTCAATTTAGCAAAACATGCTTCATTAATTTTTACAAACATTTCCAAAATAAAATAAGAAAGAAGTTTCCCTATTAATTACCCTGTGGAAAGGGAGAAATTCTTGATCAGTTTTGACAGTGGTTAACTACAGATCGGAAAATGGTGTACTAAGTGTAAGAAATAAACACATGAAGTAGGATGCAATGAATAAAAGCTACATGAAGCAGACAGGTTCATGGCTATAAAATTAAGAGCAATCTGAATACTCAGGCAAAAAGGCTGCAGTTTATAACTGGCAAAACAGGAATGAAGAAAAATGTTTGACAGAGCTGATATTGAAAAAAAGGTAATGTGGCTCAGAATAAGAATGTCTGTAATTCCTCTCTAGGAAATGTGTTTCAGCAGCAAATGCATTACAGCTTGTGAACATACCTATGGCAAATAGACTGGATCATTGCCTCAGTGCTTCCCAGAAAGTTTACATTTGATAATATCTTGTTACATGAGACTTCAACCTACCTTTTCTACATGCTAATATGACAATAATTATTAACAGTATCTGAGAACCTCATCAGTTGTTAAAGTTGAAATGAACACGTTATCTATCTGAAATAGTCTGAATTTTACCCTGTGTAAGAGCAAGGCAGAAATTTCATAGGAGAATGCTTTGGTGGTGAAGCTATTTCAGCCTGACAGCTACTCACTTCAATAACAAAACTACATGCTCAGTACCACTGGATTCACCTCATGCACCTTGGGTCATATAAAAGTATGACATTTCACTTGGTCCATCTTAGACACTCTTAGATACTAGCTAGAGACTGGAGAAATTGCCTTCTGAAAGGTTTGCTACATTGATTTTGTTACCTTACTTCATTGGCTTTTGCCATGTTCTAGAGAAATAGCTTAGGTCAGAACTCGGTTCCTGGGGTCTTAGGCAGATAAAGTGAGATAAGACAATCCCGGTTCAAAGTCCTCTCATAATCTGTGCCAGACTCAGGATGATGACTCTGCTATATCATAGACCTCTCTGAATATCAAGACAAAAAATGTCTAGTATCTGAATTGTCATGGTGAAACCTAAGTTGAACTCCTCAAAAAAAAGGCTCATAACAATTAAATGAGGATCCTAGTCTAAATATTATTCCTTCTTCACGGACTGTAGAAAGAAGTCAGAAAGAGAGGTAACTATCAGGAAAGGAAAGTTTTGCTGTTGTGTTCCATAAGAGTAAAAAGAACTGATATCAAGACTGAGCTTGAAAATGTGTCTTAAATGGTTCTGTCCTTTGCCTTACAGTTTAGGATTATCACTTCTCAAAATGTTGAAGTATACAATTTTATATACCTGCAGCATTTAGAGTTTTGTTTAGGTATCTGTAATATTCAAACAGGCAAATTAAGAAAATTTGAAGGTAAAACATTCACAATGTTTTGGATAAAGCATTTAATGTAAGCAAATGTTACAATTGACATAAACAAGAGAAAAAAAAGCCCAAACATTTCCTATTTGAAAAAATTAATATCTTGGTTGGATGGAAAGTTCTAATATTTTTACATTTGGCACCAGTTTGGAAAGAATTTTAGCTTTTTCTACAGGATAGAATTTTAGATTTTACAAAATTGTATGGAAGAATGATAACATCTTTTAGGATACTTCTGTTAATTTTACAAAATATCAACAGTTTCCTACAAACCAAATGCTTCTTTCAAGTTATAGAAAAATAACTTGAACTTTAAACACTCAGTTAGATTTTTCTGGCTATTTCAGAGTACTAGCTCAACATCAAGCAAAGGAACAAAGTGAACTTTCTCAAAAGGGATAGTAGCTTGATATCTGCCATCTGAAAGGCAGATTAAAAATTATTTCAAAATAAGCAGATCTGAACAATGAAACACTGCTCTTCGTGAGATCTGAACAGTCCAGATTCAAACCAGATTGGTTTAAGAACATATAATTCCATTAGGACAATGTTGTGTCCAAGCTGATGAAGTTCTATTGAGACTTCATTTTACCTGGCAATTTGGGAACTGTATTGAGCAAACAACCCATTAGTGGAGGGACCCAGGGTGACAACTATGTACATGATTTCTTATCCTCTCATCTTGCAGCATCTTTCACTCTTTTGTCATACGTTTGTCATATGTAGTATATAATCTGTAGTCTATTGTGTATAGTAGTATCAAACAAAATGTTTTGTAGGACTTTCTAACCTAGATGTCTGCTATATAGTTGTTCCTGATTGAAAGGGATCAAGTAGGATGACTGACAAGTTATTTTAGTCCTACCTTTACTATAGCAAAGTCCTATGCTAAGGCAATACTACAGCTAGATTCATGAAGACAAAGCTGGAGTGGATAGAGTCAGTCTATAGCTACACAGACCCATCCGGTGATGGTATGGGCTGGGCTTTTTAGCATAGTGAAACAAGGTCTGAGACTACATATGCTCTCAATAAGCATGGTAGAATAGACATCTGAAAGAAAAATAAAAAGATCCTTTAGCCTGAAGTTCAAAGTTTGCACAAAACTGAGTGACTATAGTTAAAAAAAATAGAGATTCAAAAAAAAGCAGAGATCTCAATTTTTTGAGATTTTTGGTTCAGAAAATGCCTTTTATTGATTTCTAAAATGGAACTTAGTAGGAAAAAGGTCATGTGCCATGATTCCAATAGCAGGAAGGACTCGTTTCTACAACCCAGGAGGGCTCCTTTATGCCTGTGTTTCAGTCTACTTCCTCCATTTAACCTCAAATGGGAAACCAAATGCACATCTATGTTTTCTGATAGGTTGCAAAAACGTCTTCCAGAATATTGTTAGAGGATTTCAAAGCAAGCCCAAAAGAGACATTTACTCTTTCAAGACAGTATAAATTGGAACAAAAAGAGAAGGGGG
>NW_009632755.1:0-20363 GCF_000690535.1 Cariama cristata | reverse complement strand
GAGGGGGGGGGGGGGGGGGGAAGGCACCCTTCACTGTATTGTATTTGCTGTCGGAGTCTGAAAATTGTCTCTCATTAAAGTAGAAAAACAAATTTTAATAAAGCCGGATATTAAAGAAAATATGTTATTATTTCAACTGTACATAGCTCTTAGAATATGGGAGCCTCACAAATTTCTCCATTTCACTGTGATTTACAGTGATATCTTTCCTAACTTGAGCTTTTTTTTATAGATTTCTTGATTTCCATGCATATAATATATCTATATATATCAATTTTAAAAATTAGGAAAGTAAAATTCAGTCTCTGTATTTCAGTTACTGGAGGAAATCAAGGGCATAGAAAATAATTTAAATGAGCAATAAAAAGCATAGATGGATCAAGAAGATAAAATATCTCCAAAATGCAAAGTGTTTTCATCTTTGCTCTCCTCACACTCTGAAATGCTTAACATTCTAAGACCAAAAAAATGGCAATAGCTCATTATGTACAATTTTAGAGTACTTTTCCGGGAAGAAAGAAGGCAGGCAAAAGACAAAAAAGCAAGGAAGAAAGAGCAAGGAAGAGAAGGGTAAGAGACAGGAAGGAAGGAAGAAGGAAGGAAGGAAGGAAGGAAGAAAGTAAAAGCAAGAAACAAAGAAGGAAAGAAAGAAAACAGAAAGAAGAAAGAGAAGGGGGAAAAAAAAAAAAAAAAAAGACAAGACTGTAAATTCTTCATTGCTGTCCTGCATGGCTTATCTGCTGTGATTTACTGTTGTGATTGTTGACTAGCTGACCACTGATTTCAACGCAGGGATATAGAAGAGACAGATTGACATGGGTTTCATTAAAATTCAAGAAACTCAACTCCGCAGAGAGCATGACTAACTTCCTTATACATGACAAGAATCCCCACAGATGGTTCTTCACCCTTGCTAAAGGAATTAAGTCTACCAAAAGAATTCTTGTCTATAAGCAGCCAATTCCCCAAATCTACAGGCTCATCTGCACAGAAATTCTTTATACTGTCATTCTTAAGTACCTTAGGGTAGCAGTGAAAGACAGGGAGCCAACAGGGAGTGCCGACTGCTGCCTCCACTACCCCTCAAGCATGCTGGTGGCATGGGGATGATGGGATTATAAAGTAAACATAATAAAACACAGTACTGGGGCATTCAGTGGCCACAGTATATTTGCTTGCTTATCTTTTCCCTGTAAGAACTGGGGATGAAATTCTTATTACAACTGCACAGAGCCTGTGTACAAAATTGGCAGCTATTAAACCATTAAGACAGTCCACAAACGAATATTGAATTTAGTTTTCTATACCAATTAAATTTCCCTTTTCATATAATTCCTAGTCTTTTCTTCTTTTTTGTGATTGTTCTCTCAAGCTCTACATTTTATCATCAAATGTTGAAGCTCTCCCTCTCTGGCTCCCTGTCTCTCTCTCGCTCCCTTTCACTTGTGCTTATACACACACAAAGCCTGTTAATAGCTGGCTACATTGTGTCACTAAGGATGAAGAAGCAGCAGCTTCATTTACTTAAAAAATAAAAAAAAATCCTTCTGTCCTGTTTTTCTGTCAATCAAACCAGCAGTAATTAAAAGTCAGGAGTGGGGGAGGAAAACAAGGATTTTGTCTGAACAACAAAAGAAGAAACATTTAGTAGGGACAACAGAATGAAAAAGAAAATGAACTAATAAATAAAAGGATCAGCTGTTTCTATATTCAAAATGAGGAAATTGTTCTATGTAACTTGGAAATAATGCTTTTTAAGCATTTGTTAGTAAATGGGGACATTAGAAAAATGTGTTTCTCAGAATATGAAACCTCTCATCTGTTGGTCACTGGTTGGATCTAACACTCCTGCTGTAATAACTGAATTTTGTTCCTATTGGATGAGGCATAGTCTCTGAGATCTCAGGAAGAAGCCTCAGCTCCATGTCACTCCGAGTCTTGTGCATGAACATCATGCAAAGACTGTTGATTTTACATTCACAATTCTCTGTGACATAAGAAAGGAGTATTGCTGTGTTATTGATTAAAATTGTGGAAAACAGTGATCATATCAACTGTCTCAAGAAATATCAACAGTTCTCAGCAGAGACAATCAGCCAATATAGGTCTTCTACAAAATTCTGGGTCAATGAAATAAATACAAGACCATCCGTCCTCTTAGCAAAGAGAAGATAAGGACACGGGAAAGAAATTACACGGGAAGCTTTCACTGTTAGAAGATGACTGTGCAGTACCAAAGATATTGAAGATGGAAAAACTTATCACACTACTTCAGATACTACTTAGAAAATGCCATCTCCATTTCTGTCAAGTTCCTCTCTCAAAGGAATCATCATAACAGAGAACATGCTGACCTGTGGCTGTCAAAGAACAATTGACTGGCATGGATGATCTTTCTATCATGGGCTTGCCATGAGAGAAAAAGTGTAAGTACGTTATAAAACAAGTGTGGATGGCAGAAAGTAGAGTAAGGCAATATGACTGATTGCTATAAAGTCTTACAGAGTTGGTGGACAAAGGGACAAATTGTTTCTTGTCCACACAACAGGAAGGATGGACACCTTTCTGTATCCTGAGGGTGAGGGGCAAAGGCTATGGGCCAATTCCAAGGCTATCATCTTCACCTGCATTTGCTGTGGCAGTGGCAGTTGCATCCCAGATACTATCTGGATCCAAATTGAATTTAAGGGTATGCACTAGTGATTGCAGCTGTGAAGGAAATCTCAGTGTAAAGAGTCTTCATCCATTTAGAGGCTCTAGAAGATCCTCTCTGAACCCTTTTTCTCTGTTATCTGTCATATCAGTGTTTGGAAAGCTTGTCCTCCCTTCAAACATTTCTGCTAGATTTTAAGGCTGCTGCTTCCTACATGAGCAGATTACTCTTCAAACACTAGTAGAAGAACAAGACATCCTTTCGTTATTCTTGGTCAGGCATCACTCTATCAGTACACTGTTGACTCAGGGAGCTGTGCAAAGGACGGTTCCTTTACACATGCAAGAAAGCACCCCGTGTCTAAGAAATATGTGAGCAATGTTAGCACTGGATCTAACAGTCAGCCACCCATCTTTGGCCTCTCCACACTGGAGAACTTTTATCCAGTCTACTTGGCCTCCAGGGCATGCATCCTGCTGTGGTCAGCCACTGTGGAAGAGCTAAGCTCTTAAAATAACTGTAAGAGTGTAAAGTGGGTTAAAAATTACAAAGGTGAAACAGATGGTCTGTCTTGGAAAACCATACTTGTTTCTCCCTCTGTTGTTCCCTCATTCCTTGAACTGCTTCCTTGTCGTCTAAATCATAGGTACCTGTGATTAGGCATTCTTTTTAGACACAAATCCTGGCAACTACTAACTATGTTGTTCAGCATTCTTTACTAAAGGAGCCTTTTCAGTCTCCGGGGGACACCTGGCACTGAATTAATACATACTCCAAAAGTTGCTGCATGACTCCCTAGAGAAGAAGGTTCTCTTTTCCCTGGTCTGTAATTAGTTTATGTTTAGAGTATGAAAAAAAAGAATTATTCTCAGTAGACATCATTCACATTAAGATCAAAGTATAACACACTGATTCCCTTCGTCCCTGAATTCATATTCTTCCTCTTTGAATGGACCTTTTTGGATCTCCATAATGTCAGGTGACAGTAAAATTTAGGGTTTAATTATTGTCTAACTACAGCAGTACTTTTTTTTTAATTAAAATGTATATATTAAAAAAAAAAAAAAAAAAAGAAAAAAACCCTTACTCTTTCAGAGGACTCTAGCTTGAATATGCATGTGCTATTGTGGTTCTTTTCTTCTATCTTGTTCTCCACCTGGCTACTTTTACTGCTTCCTAGATTGTAACACACGGCACACAAACCTCTTATGTCCTGTGTTCATATTTCTTTCTTCTTCCTATGACATATGGTTGCCTACTTTCTTCTCTTCCTCTTCTTTGTCTCTATTTGTGCTTCAAGATCCCTGAGAGATGTGTGCTTCACTCCCTGCTTTTTGCAACAAGCTCTTCGAAACAACATTGCAGTAGCTAGTAATCCACTACTGTCAGAGGTCTGATATTTCCTCCATTGAGAGAATTGCACCGGTTCCAGATAGCAGGAGCCACCAGAAAGTGAAGAAGCAACCCTCCTCCCACTGCTACTCAGCCTTTTGGCAGAACAGGGTAGAACATAGTGCAGCACTTAGAAACATACAGCAAACCTGAGCAAGCAAACAAAACAGATGCCATCTGCCACAGTCTGGAGAGCATATTCCCTGCCAGCCTTGATACGAGACAACCAAAATCCATTCAAGTTAAAGGCTCTAAAGAAGTTTTTTATCATGTCATGCTAGATCAATGTTTTCTTTGTAGGAAGAAACACCTGATCGGATCAGTATTTATTTATTTTGATATTTTTAAAGGTTTTTATTTACTGTTTTCTTTTGAGAACACTCCGTACAGGTACTAGAGTCTTCTCTATTGTAACAGAAACTCAGGTCCCAGAGGGGGTCAAAACTTACAGTGTCAGTTTCTATTATGTGGAGGATAAGCCAGGAAATTCCTTTGCCTGAATAAACTTACTCCTCTCTTCAACCATCACCAATGAGATTAGAAGCCAGCTCATATCAGTCTTGTAGTATGTGATGAAATTTGCTGTATCTTTATCTCTATACAAGGTTATTTTTATTGTCACAAATGTCCAGTTTGGGGTAGGGGGATGAGGTTCAGTCCTACCAGGAAATATATTAAGACATGGAAAAATTTTGATTATTCAGCTGGCTGGAATTGTTCTTGAAAGTATAGGCTGAGGAGAGGAGCTATCTTAGATGTCTTATACAATAAACATTCTCCTAAGTATAAGCAGCATATAATAATTTCTTCAGTAGTACAAATGTTCAGGCTTGCTTTGGAAATCTTCTTGAATGTATAATGACAGAAGCTTTTGTCATCTGTGCTTTACCACTTCCGTCCAAGTAGGAATTAATGGCTCTGGAAAATACTGTTATGACGTAACATGACACAGAATCTCTCAGCAGTTGTGAGATCACTGTACATCACAATGTAGTGGTTGCTAAGAGTAGGAAGAGGTCTAAAACTAAATGTGAAATGGTGGTTAATACAACTTCTCTTTCCTACAGCATTATAATAAGAAAAACTGCAATTCCATCATGGAAACTTAATCTTGAATCTGATGTTCTTTGGTGGTTTCTAGCTGCCTGTTCACACTCAGGAATTTCTTCTTCTGTCAGTGGAAAAAATATGTACCACTAGTCACTTCTGGAGAATCCTCTTTTGAGTTACTAATTACGAGCAATAACAGTCCAATAACAGCGAATGACATCAGAATGTTTTGACTGTCTCACAAGGTGGTACACTTAAGCAATAGTACCCCTTCTTTCTCCTCTTACTGGTAATATCATAAAAAGAACACACTCCGCATCACAGTATGGGAAATGAATACCTGCCGCCATTTGTATCACCAACAAAACTGCATTCTTTCCTAAAAGTAGTCCATCACTTTCATAATTCACTTTTTTAAAAATAATAATTCAAATAGATCATGTCTAAAAAATTACTTTTTCAAAAGACACAAGTCCCAAAATAGAGTCGTCATCTTAATGCAAATCATTATCTGGTGACTATGGAAATCAACAAAATGTTTCTAGTGTTCCAACTAGAATGTTTGTTGATTATTTATCAACAATATAAGATGTTTGTGTAACCTATATAAGTCCATCTTTGCAGAGTAAGAGGTGTTAGGGCTTTGAATGTCAGCAACTTCTCTTTTTTACTGGAGAATCTTGGGTCCATCCTGATGTGTTAGCTAAGATGATAGCAATCACATTTGCATTAGATTATGGACTTATCAAGGGAGCTCTAAAAATAAAATAAAACTTTAAAATTTCTCAAATGAACCTTATCTAATGAAGGATGTTTGTATAAAAGCTGAGAAATCACTGCTTGCTTAGAGCTATCAACATCAAACCAACATTTACTGTAGCAGCACCAGGTCCAAAATGATTACATTCACTGTGTACTCTTGGGGAGGACTTTATTTCTAGGATTCTACATACTTTTCATTTAATAGAAGTCATAAATGCACAGAAGTTTTGAACATATACATATAATCATTCTTTTAGCATCATATAGCATTAATTTAGTCATCTTCTTGGTTTAACTCAAACTTTATATTTCAAGAACTGGCAGGATTTTGACCCAGAATTGTGCAAAAGGTGTACAGATCTTTCTTAATTTCTCCTGTTTTAAGTGCCTCTACCTGAACATTCAGAAATGGAAGTGCCCCAAATTAATGACCATAGCTTGAAACTTTGATTCTTGTTTGGTTTGCTGAAAAGGTTGTCATCTTTTATCTCTTTTGGAAAGTATAATGTGCTTTATGTGCCTTTGGGAGCTATGGACATTGCAAGTAGAAGCTTGGAATTTAGTGAAATATCTGTTATAGAAATTATTTGTTGTAGTTCATGCCTTTCATGAGAAATAAATGTCCTTTGTTATAAAAGACTGTGAACATGCTCAAGGAAAATGTAGGCCAAATAGCAAATTAAATTGGTCTACAGAAATCAAGTTATTAGGGAAATGAATATTGGCAATGCTTAGATATATGTCCCATAGACATTTAGGAAAAAGAAATTAGTTCTTTAGTATTTTAATTTTTTAAGTACAATAAATTTGTACAATTTCTATAGAAAGCAAGAATGTGTGGCCAAAAAAATCTCAGCTAAAAAAAGAATTCTCCATGGACAAATGTTATAATGGACTTTAATGTAGTTTCATCAAACATTTTAATGTATAATTTTTTTAAATTAACTTTTTTCCAAACAGATACAATTTTAAAGTTGCATGGCATTCTTATTTTTTTTTCTTTGTTTTGATACCCTCATGATTCTATTTCATATTTGGCGATTCAGATGATAGATGTAATTTTTGTCTCTTGTCTTAAAGCAAGTTTTGTATGGTATTGTAAATTTAATAAAAAGGTAAATATTTGAAATGGTAAGTATTATTATATATAATAAATTTGTAAATATTGTAAAAAGAGGTATGAACAACTCAAAGAAATCTCAGAAATTTTCCCAAACTTCACCAGGACAAGGATGATATTCACATAAGTATCTCATGGTTGTTAGTACCTAGATTTAGTGTTGTTTCTAGATTTTTATAAGCAATACAATAAGTAATATCCAATGCACACAAGTGTGAATATTATGTTAGAGAAGTACAAATACAGCTAGTATTAATAACTTTGCTTTTTCCAATGACAGCCTGAGTCAGGAAGTGGGAAAGGTAGTTTAATGGATAAAGCAAAGGACTGTCTTTCTCCTCTGCTATTAACTTGCTAAGTCAATACAGAAAAATCACTTAAGCAAACATTTTTGAAGTTAGGTGAATAAATGAAGGTACTTCAACATAAAAGTAGATGCTGTTAGAAGACCAATAAGATTCAAGGAGAACTTGAATCACCTACAAATAACTCTGTTTTCATACTGTCACCTTCCACTGCTGTGCATGCTCAGTTAACCAAGAATCTCTGGTGTTAGAGAGAAAGATGAATCAGAAACACCAAGATCAAGGTGACAAACCTCTTGTGTAACCCACACCATGCTGAATCACAGGGTTCCTCTCCTGAAGGATGATGCATGGGTTATATGTGAGAAACTATGCAGCCTATCAGAGTAAGATCTATTAAGCAGACTAAGTAACTGTTTACTCCAAAATATTTAAACATACTTTTAAAACAACCTGTCTTACTGCTTTTTAGGGCCAGAAAGCAAGACAAGAGATAACTGTTCTGAAAGGGTAATCCCTCTTTTCCTGAAAATCCAAGTCAGAAGTCAGAACACGCTGCATCTCGAGTCGCTAAGCTCATATGGTAGATTTTGTAAAGATAAGAGTTGG
Organism: Cariama cristata; assembly: GCF_000690535.1. Lineage (NCBI taxonomy): Eukaryota > Metazoa > Chordata > Aves > Cariamiformes > Cariamidae > Cariama > Cariama cristata. The sequence goes on along the minus strand of NW_009632755.1, from coordinate 12,472 downwards.
TTATAATTGCCCTTGGAGGGAGTGATTTCTGAGTCAGAGCAACCCAATGCTATATATGATTATGAAGAGTTTATTTTCTTTTTATTTAGTTTGGGGTAGAGGAGATAAAAGGGGGGTGACTGTTGTGGCAGTTTGGATGAATATAACAAAAGATCAGATAATAAAACATCTGTTAAGAACATGTGTTGGAACTCCAGGGTATACACTGAAACTAGTCAGTAATATCTGTGAGTGAATGAAAGAATGAATAAATAAGTGTATAAAATCATGATTTTTTCCACCATCCCTCCTCTATGGAACCCGCAAGGATTTTTTTAAATCTTGTCAAGGATAGAGGAATCTAGCATCTCTGCAGCTGTTATTCAGTACAACATCTTCATATTGATAGATCTATCAAATTAGAGAGGAGTTCAAGACTAAAGAAAATATGAAAGGCCATTGTAAAAGAGAAACCATGGTCCAGAGAACTTTGTCAGTGAGAAAAGGCAGAGAAAAAAAAGAAAAGCTCAGAGAAATGAAGTGAGCTGCTCTAAGGCCCCCAAGAATGCCAGAGCCATTGCTTGATGGTTTCTCTCTATTAGATGTGTTGCATTTCAGGAGTGTAAATGAGTATAAAATATACTCTAAAAAGTACCAATGTCTGATAGATAGATACCTCAACTTACTGTTGCAGAATTACCTCAGTGGTCCAGGATCATCTCCATTCCAGAAGGTAAGAGGTAGTGGTTTTCTTGTTAAAAAACCCCAGTACTGTCTCCATGGACTGTGATGCCCTGATTGGTGTACCACATTTGCCATCACTTCACAGTCCTATCAAAAATTACTTTTTTACTTGCCCTATATTAGAGAGCTTCTCATTAAAGAATGACAGGCGTGTAAGTAGACAGAGGTGAAGAAAATAATTCCCAGGGAGTGTAAAAAATGCTATGAGGTCCTGCAGGAAGCCTCTAGCAGTGCTAGGAAGAGAGTCAAGATATCCAACTTAGCTAGTTACTGCTTTAGCCAAGCTTTAGAGAAGAATCCATTCTTTCTCTTTTCGAAACAGGTGGCTGCAGTTAAAAGCAATACAACCCCAATCACTTACAAGCTAGTTATCTTTAAATTGTTTCCTTGAAACTGGGTGATGATGAGATATTTTCTATGTATCTTTCCCTCTTTGAATTTCTGCTTTGTCTGTTTGAGTTTCTCCTTATAGGCATATTGCAATAGCTGCTGACTAAAAGAACTAGCCAAGGGAATGCAGGCATTCTCAGTTCTCATTAGGATACAGGAAAAAAAATGTTATCTTCTGTCTTTTTACTTATACTGCTGGAGGGACACTACAGCGGCTAGCTCTAAAGGTAAAAAAAGTTTTTGTTACATTCTTTTCTCCACTACCTGGATGGCACTGTGGAAAATATCAACAAAACAAATTAAACAGGGCTTTATGAACTTCCTAACACTGGAGCCCTGGTACCTTCCCCTTTCAGTGATGGCCATTTGGGTGTACACTATCAGGAAGCACAAACAAAATGCTTAATATGAAATAAACATAAGGTAAAGTGACATTTAGATTGACATAAACAGCTCTAGGAAGTCTTTGGGAAAAAGATTTATCAGCATAGGTAGAATAAATCTACAAATCTTCAAATCCTTTCTTGATCTTCCATCCCACAATTCCTACACTGTGAGTTAGTGCACTAGAAACTAAAGAAAGGTCAATTGTAGCATAGCTGTCATTTCTGGCTTGTAATTGTAAGTGAGAATCTAGCAGAAAAAGAAAACAATGTTCAGAAAGTCACTTACTCACTTGAAGCTCTATACTTAGGAAGATTTCAGTCTTCTGATGTAGCCCAATACTTTGCATACTCTTATTTCCCTCCCCTTCCTAAAAGTGGTCTCCTTTATACTTCATTATACTTTCTACATTCTCCATATTTCAAAATTTAAGAGCAAAATATTATAATAGATTACTAATGAGACAATTTAATGCACACCTCATGACTGGACCACAGCCACACACTTCTGAACTGGGAACCATAAAACTGCCATTGGTTGGTTGCAACTTTCCCGTGGCTTAGGCTGGGGAAAAACCACTGAGTGATCTAGAGAAAAAAAGGTGTTGAACACTATTACCAAATCCTTTAAATATTTATTCTGGATTTTGTCCCCCAATTTAATTGTATTTTAAACCAGAATCAGATCATATTAAACAGTCTACCTATTTTCTCTATTTCCTATGCACACAAAAAAAAAAGACATCTGTTGAGTTTAAGACATTTGAACGAGTACCAAAACCAGTCATATATGGGCACAGTTCTCACAACAGAGCAGAAACAACTTTTTTAGATGTTGGCCTATGGGTTGAAGTCGTTGTGTTTACCTAGAATGTTACTACTGATACAAACACATGTAGGCATGCACAAACAGAATCTATTGATAATTGCAGATTTACCAACCAAAAATATGAAATAATATGTGTTTTCTAGGGAAGTAATCTGCTGTCATAGCCCATGGTTTGTCCTCTATGCCTCTGGCACTGTTTCATTGAACAAAGGACCAAGTCCTATGAACCAGAAGTGCACACAATCTAGTGGGACACACAGCAGACCCTTAAGGCAGAGGAAGGCTGTATGTAATGCCATTTTTGTTCTTGCTCACCTGGATTTGCTGTACATAAGTCAAGCCTGAAACATTGACTAGAAGAAGAGGAGGCCAGAAGTTGGCTTCAGGAGGTGCTAAGAAAACAGTATTCATCTCGAGGGAGAGTCATCTTTCCTGGTGAACATGAAAGAATCTCTCCATCCTTATGTATATCCTTATGTAACAGGCTGCTCTTGATCCATTGTCTGCCCAGCCTGCATTTGTGCTTGGGATTGCCCCGACCCAGGTGCAGGACCTTGCACTTGACCTTGTTGAACTTTGTGAGATTTTGCACAGACCCACATCTGAAGCCTGTCAGGGCATCCCTTCCCTCCAGTGTGTCGACTGCACCACACAGCTTGGTGTCATCAGCAAACTTGCTGAAGGTGCCCTCAATCCCACTCTACATGTCACCAACAAAGATATTAAACAGCTCTGGTCCCAATACCGACCCCTGAGGAATGCCACTCATCACCCGTCTCCACTTGGACATTGAGCCATTGACCACAACTCTGACTGCTACCATCCAGCCAATTCCTTATCCACTGAGTGGCCCATCCATCAAATCCATGCCTTTGTGATTCAGAGACAAGGATGTTGTGCGGGACAGTGTCAAATGCTTTGCACACATCCAGGTAGATGACATCACCTACTCTTCCTTTATCCACCAATGCTGTAACGCCATCACAGAAGGCCACCAAATTTGTGAGGCACAATTTGCCCTTAGTGAAGCCATGGTGGCCATCAGCAATCACCTTCTTATTTCCGATGTGCCTTAACATAGCTTCCAGGAGGATCTGCTCCATGATCTTGATGGGCACAGAGGTGAGACTTACTGGCCTATAGTTTCCTGGGTCTTCCTTTTCTCCCTTTTTAAAAATAGGGGCTATGTTTCCCTTTTTCTGGTCAGTGGGAACTTCCCTAGGCTGCCACAACTTTCAAATATGATGGGTAGTGGCTTAACCACTTCATCCACCAGTTGCCTCAGGACCTGCGGATGCATCTCATCAGGTCCCATGAACTTGTGCATCTTCAGGTTCCTTTGATGGTCTTGAAAAGGAGGCTGAGGGGAGACCTTATCGCCCTCTACTACTACCTGAAAGGAGGTTGTAGCCAGGTGGGGGTTGGGCTCTTCTCCCCAGTAACTAGTGATAGGACAAGAGGAAACGGTCTCAAGTTGCACCAGGGAAGGTTCAGGCTCGACGTTAGAAAGAACTTCTTCACTGTTAGAGTCGTTAAGCATTGGAATGGGCTCCCCAGGTAGGTGGTGGTCTCACCATCCCTGGAGGTGTTCAAAAAACATTTAGATGTGGCCCTTCAAGACATGGTTTAGTGGGTTTAGCGGGCATGGTGGCATCGGGTATACGGTTGGACTTGATGATCTTTGAGGTCTCTTCTAACCATAATGATTCTATGATTCTATGAGTCTCCTACAGTGGTGGGTCGTTCTTCATTCTCCTAGTCCCTGCCTTTGCCTTCTGTGACTTGGGTGGTGGCTGAAGCACTTGCCGGTGAAGACAAGTCCTCAGCCTTCTCCATGTCCTGGGTAACCAGGTCTCCCATTTCCTTCTGGAGAGGGCCCACATTTTCCCTAATCTTCCTCTTATCACTGATGTACCTATAGAAGCATATATAGTCACAACACTGAAGGTTGTGACTCCAGGGAAATTCTCTTCAGCTCTGTTACCCCAAGATATGATATTTCTTGGTTTCAGGGGATGAGTCGACTGTACTCCTGATAACAGCAATTCTGTAGTAAGATAAAGTATATTTTTTACAGGTCAATTGTCAATTAGTGTGGCTAGCAAGCCCTAGCATATTTTTGCTGAACTTCTGAAAATAGTGTTTCAGTGGATCAAGCAAAACTCCGCAAATTTTCACACAAATGATGAGAAGATAATTTCAAACCTTTCTAAGAAGCAAAGGTCTGAATGTTTCTCAGAAAATACTTTTATGAGAATGTGCTTTACAGGTGATCAAGGGTTTTTTCCCCTAAGCTTGTTTTCAGAAATGATACAACCATTTATTGTGGTATTTTCCATGCCATATCTGCCTGACACAGGTTGCTACCATGGAAAATTCCTGCCTGAACTTTTGAGAACTGGCAATATTTTTACCAGTTGGAAAGAGAGTCCAGATACGGAAAATGACAGTCAAGTTTAGGGACAGACTTTACTTGCTAAGCTGCCTGACTCTGTGATGTCATTCTTCCTATGGATACCAACACCTTTTGCAACCTGGGCTGCCTTCTGCTGCTGATTGCATCCTTGTCATCACTCCACAGAGCTACCAGCTGAAAGCATTTACAAACCATGAAAGACTGCTGAAAACCACACAATTTTAAAATGATACGTTTGAGTCTGTCCTTATTTATCATTCTGCTGCTGACCCCTTGAGGTGTGCATGCTTCACAGTTTCAAGATCTTTGCAAGCGTGAAAGAAAAAACTTCTTGGTTTTCTTATAATTAAAGGTAAGATTTTTAGTGATTGACTTTTGTCTCCTCTTTTGGAGCTTTGAAAGCAAAATCACATTACAATTTTAGGAAACAGTGAGTGTTAGAAAAACTTTAACAAACCAGATAAACAAATCAGGGCTGGAATTAAGGCAGTGTGTTATCTGGCCCTGTATAACCACATCAGATTTATGCAACCCCTGGTAGAGCGTGATTGTTAAGTGAATAGCACTGGTGAAGGTGCAGCACTGAAGTGACAGAAGAGGAAATACTAGTGAAAGATGCTGGGGAAAACTTCCTTCTGATAAAAAGCTTTAATGTTTCCAGAAAGCAGGCTGGATATTAGTTGCAATTTTGCTTTTCCCTGAAAGACTCTCACAGAACGACCTGCACAGAATTCAATGTCTTTCCCTTGAAAGGAGGCAGAATTGAGTCAACCCTTCCAGAATTTGAACCTGTGCCTCAAGGGAGTCTAAGTAATTCAACCCTTAGGCATGACTTTTAAGCCATCAGCCTCCAGCATTTGTTAAAAGTTATTGTATAAAAAAAGGAAACAGAATTGTAAAGAGGGAAGTTTTGGGTGAATCATAAAGTGTGATGGGTTTCAGATATTTTTGGAGGGGGTATGGAATCACATTTTTTCCCAGTTATGGGGATAACAGCAGGAAACAACAATTGGGTTAAAAACATTTTCCAAATACTGAAGTGAACTCATGATTTTATGCTATTTAAGAAAGTTTAGGAAAGTTTTTTGCCTGTGTGTTTTTCTTGCTGGTTGCTTCTTCCTGACTTTATGTTGTCATCTGCTCCTGAAAGAGAACTTGATAGGAGGTAATGTTTGCAGCTATATTTCTGACACGTCTGAAACTGAAAATAATAGAAACCATATGAAAAAGTTCAATCTCTCTTTTTTCTTGTTGCAAAATGAAGAACTGAAAGTTTGAAAGAATGTTTTTGAAAATATTACCAGTAACAATTTTGTGAATATTTTGCTGCTGGGTCTCTCTCTCTCCCTATCCATTTATATATAAAATCTATGGTGAACATGACCTTAGGTGTTGTGTTACTTCTGCTTTTGAAGTAAAATTTGAGTTGGAGATGTAAATTTTACATTTTCTTGGAAATACTAAAACTTTGTCACTGTTGGGACAGGTTTTACTTATTTCAATCAGATAAAGTTTGGATTTTGCCCCAAATCAAGATAACTCCTTTATGATACTCTTTAATATAACTGCAGATATTTATGTTATCCCTGTAAAAAAGTTTGCATCAAATTGTATCTAGTGGAAATGAGTTCCATATTTTTTAAATCAGTTTTAAATGAGTTGCCTTTGAATTTTGCTGAATATTTCCATGTTTCCATTGTAAGAATTCAAAATAAGAGCATTTTACTCATTTCTATACATCATTAATTTAAAGACACACATACTGCAGTTATTTTAGAGAGGAAAGCTTTCTTTATATTTCTTTAGTCTAAAGACATTTTCTTTTCACAGTATTATGTTTTTGTCTCACCAGGCAACAAAAATGAAAGAGATTACTCCAGGTGAGATTTTCTTTCTTGTTCTTATGTGGCTTCTACAGCTGAGGTCTTTCTGAGCACTTCTTTCTGTTGAGTAATTCACCCAAATAGGAGGGATTCTTCCCTTCTCCAGTCTTTAGACCCTAGCAGCGTACAGGAGCAATTCAGTTTCTCCTTCCATGCTGCGTTATTTCCATTTTGACAAAAAATAATCTTAGTCCTTTCACCTAATTTTGTTAAATCACTTTGGGATTCTTTGTATTATCTTATAGTTCTAAATAAACTGCCCAATTTTTGGACACAGTTGATAATGTTGTGCAGAACAATTCATTAACAAAAAAAAAAAAAAAAAAATTGGTTTACTCAAAACTAGAAATTTCCATGGGAAACATATTTTTAAGTATAACTAATTAAGCAGTAATAGATTCTATAATGAAAAGTTGTGTTTTTTTTTTCTTGTTTGGATCAACAATTCAAACTGAAGTATCTATTTTTAAATATAAAATGTGTTATTTGAGTTCAGGTAAAATTTAAACAAAATGTTCTCAAAATAGAAATTAAAAAGAAAAAATTCTACAGAATTTCTTTGGAAATTGTTACAAGACTGAGAGAACAAGAAAATATTCAGATTCAGGAAAAAAATCCAAAAAATTCCATTGTCTTTTAAATGGAAATCTTCAAATTAGAAAAAATCAACCAGCCAAACCAAAACAAAACAAAGTTCTGTTCTCCTGTAATTTTCACAGGCTATGCAGGCTGTTAGTTAACATGTGTATATTCTAGTTTTATCCTGGTGATCTAACTTAGATCACAGCATTAAATTCAATTTATTCTGTTCTGAGCAAATACTGGGAGAAATCAAGATGTTATAAACTTTTAAATGCTGGGAAATGTCAGGGAGTATGTTCTCAGTAGATCACCTATTGGCCATAGCAAGGAGAAAAGTCAAAAACATCCCAATGTTTCTTTTGATCTGTCCCAGTCAGAGGGAGGGACGGGGATACAGTACAAACTTAAGCACATGAACAAGTCCTATAATAAAGAGGTCTGATTAACACTGCAGCACAGGTCTCCATCTTCTATATCATAAGCCGTTTCTGATGCTTCAAGAACAGATTTAAAAAAGATGTAGCAGAAAACCAGCACTGATTTCCTTAATTTTCAGGTGTGATAATACCCTAAAGATTCTCCTTTTAGACTTCATTTTTTTAGATCTGGGACTTGATTTTCTTCTCACGTTCACAAAAAGGACTTGATCATCGCTGACAGAAATATAATGGTGGTAAACCTCAATGTTTCACGTTACGCCTCCAAAATCACAATGGTATTATGGATTACAAAGTATCAACCCCAATTCTGGGAATTTAAGGGAAGATGGGTTTGGGCTTTTTGTTTATTAGGGTTTTTTACTATATCCTACTATACACATAAAAAATCTGTTATTCTTATAAGGATGTATTAGAAACATGATGTTATGTTAAATACAGGCACTATTAAATACACTTCCAATGAGTGTTCCTCTGGTTTAATAGAGAGTTGTGAGTACAATACAAAAGGCCCACTTGGCAGAGCTGTGAATGTACCTCTCCAACCCATTCATGACCCCCAAAGCAGTGGGGTTCACCCATCAGTTTTTGCTACGGGTAACTCATTTGTTGCTGTGCATGCCAGCTTGATTTAACTAGCACATATGAACAATGGCAACACAAGCCTGATTCCTGAACATTTAAAACTAGCTGTTGAAGGCAGATGGCATTCTCCAGTTCTCACACTGCTCTACTGCGGAGAACTAAAGTTTAAACTATCAGCTACCTGCCATTTTTGAAATTGCTGCAGATAAAAACTCTTTGATGATTTCAGATTTCTGCTGCTTCCTTGCAGGCTTACGGAGAATAATTGCTACCATAAGAAAACTACTGAAATAGACAATAAACTGATTTTGGCTGGAAGTACATTGTAATTCTGTTCTATATTGGTATGTGCAGCACCACAGAGACAAGTGTTTGTTTTAAACAACAACAAAAAAATAGCTAAACTGAGGTGGAAGAAAAACAACCCACCAGTTTAATAGTTCTGATATAATAATCTGTGAACCAGCTAAGACAGAAACTTAATTGTTACTGAAAAGATTAAATAGACTATGTCTGGTATAAACCACGTAGGGCCATATGCCATTCTGCAAGACTGCAGAACAAAGGAATGAGGCACAACATAATCTGGAACAAAGACCCCATCTGTAAGGGGAAACCATTAATGTGATATGGCTCACTCATTCTTCTTCAAGGTCTTATCTCTGTGCTTTGCTAAATGTGAAGGTCATCTAACCACTGTCCTCCATCTCAAGATCTTCCTGTTTATCTGGGTTAGGTGTTATATTGGTTCTCTTTGCTACTTGTCCCTGTGATGGTACTGACATTTATTCTCATTGGTTAGCCACCACAACCCTCAATTTTTTTCGGTTCTTTCTTTCTGAGATAGGGAAGTATGACGTACTTTGCTCATGCTCTGATGTCAATTTTTATCTTTGACTGCCTATTAAAGCAATTATGTTTATTTTTGCTAGCTGATCAAGTTCTGTAGCACTGGCTTACCTTTGTCATATTATCAGACTTGATTAAGACCTTGCAGAATCACAGAATCACAGAATAGCTGAAGTTTGAAAGCGTATCTGGAGGTCATCTAGGCCAAGTCCCCTGCTCCAAGCCTGGTCTAATAGAACAGGTTTCTCAGGACATTGCTCAGATGGATTTTTAATATTTCCAGCAATGGAGACTCCACACCCTGTCTGGACCCTGGAGAATCTGTTCCAGTGCTTGATCAACATAAAATACACTTTTTTCTTATGTTTAAAGGCAATGTCTTGGTTTTTTTCACTTTGTGTCCGGTGGCTCTTGTCCTGTCACTGGGTACCACTGACAGGAGTCAGGCTCTGTATTCTTTACACCCTCACACCAGGTATTCATACAGATGGATAAGATCACCCCAAGCTTCTCAATGCTACTCAAGGCTACTCAACTTTTCTTGAAGTCTCAAGGCTTCAGCTCTGTCACTCATGCTAAACACTATAAATGGCATAGGATCTCACTGCAAGCAAAATTGTTTACAATAAATTGGATGTGTTCATTCTTTTAAACCTATTTATTGTATTTATTCTAATTTTTTTAATTACTTAGTCAAGTATTGTATAGCCTCGAATCAAATGCCTTACAGACACCTAAGAGCACTGTACCAGCACTGTTGGATTTATTAATTTAACATATGCTCCTCTCAAATGAAGATGTCATATTAGTTAGACAGGATCTGCTTTACAGAAAATAGTAACAGTGAATCTTTCCTAAGTATATATTCAGGTTTCCTATTTACCCTCTTGAAAACATCAGCACTTTTGTATCCAGTTCTCCGAATTATCTTCAGTGTTCCAAAAATTTATGAAAGTTAACATAAAAAGCTCAGAGATGGTCTCAGACCTTTTAAAGTTCTTTGGTATAAACTATCAGATATGTTAATACAAATATATCAAACTTAGTAGTAGTGTTTTAACATGCTTCTTAGCCATTTCTTAGAACTGAAAGCGTATCGTCATGTGGCCAGCCAGACCAAGGCAGTGATCATCCCCCTGTACTTGGCACTGGTGAGGCCACACCTCAAGTGCTGTGTCCAGTGCTTGGCCCCTCACTTCAAGAAAGACCTTGAGGTGCTGGAGAGAGTCCAGAGAAGGGCAACGAAGGTGGTGAAGGGTCTGGAGGGTAAGCCTTGTGAGGAGTAGCTGAGGGAGCTGGGATTTTTAGCCTAGAGAAGAAGAGGCTGAGGGGAGACCTGATCGCTCTCTACAACGACCAGAAAGGAGGTCATAGTGAAGTTGGGGTTGGCCTCTTCTCCCAAGTAACAAGTGATAGGACAAAAGGAAATGGCCTCAAGTTGTGCCAGCGGTGGTTTAGACCAGGTATTAGGACGAATTTCTTCACCAAAAGGGTTGTCAAGCATTGGAACAGGCTGTCCAGGGAAGTGGTGGACTCACCATCTCTGCAGGCATTTAGAAGGCATGTAGATGTGGTGCTTAGGACGCTTACACTCTCCTTTTGCATTAGTACATTGATTCCTGGTTAATCTAGCTGACCTTTCTGACAACTCATCAACTTTTAAGATGACAGGATTTGACAGAGCTTCACAGATTCTCCTTCCCAGGGCGGGGAACTCTCCCCTACTCTCCAGGGCAAGTCACCAAACCTTTTGCAAGAGCAGCATCCCAACCACTGTATCATACACAACTTACCAAACTAAACATTTATTTCTAAAATCTTCTTACAGTATTTTCCTTTTTCATCTGATCATTTTTCTTCTGAATCATAACTTACTAAGGAATATATAGTACCATTTTTGACAGAGATTGCCAGGGTTTATTTTTTTGTGCTAAATCAGTCCTTTCTAAATGGTTCACACCCATGAATTTTAGTATTTTGGCCTTGCAAGACTTCTACCCTCTACCGATGTTTATATTCTGAAATCATTATGATTAACACTTTCAATTTAGGTTTGTTTAGTGCTGGGGCCCAGCAGCCATCCAAAGGTGCATTCTAAACTAATTTTCCATTTGACCAGATGAGTCTGCAGAGATACCCTTCACATATTCCACTCTTAGTCTCTAGGAACTGCAGAAATTTCTATTAGCAGAATTCTTCAGCCTCTTTCTCCCTTGTTGCTTACTACCCCCTTTTCCATCTCCCTACTTATCTGTCACTAGCTGCTTGACCTGCTAATGCAACTTGGTTCTGAACCATTTGTTTTCCAGATCCTTTTTGCTATGTAAGTGGATGTGATGCCATCTACCAAATTTGGTTGCTTAGAAACTCAACTTCTTCAAACTCTGGAGTTAGCCATTCAATCTAATAGTTGCTACTTCTAGTCCATTTACCTAATGGTCTTTGTGGAAGTACTTGCACTCCTTTTATCCTCCCATGGGAGAAGCTAATAATAACAAAAACACATTTCCATGTTGTATTGATCAATTCTTGTTCATTATGGTACACAGAAGGGTACTTCTTGCTAAAAGAAAGTCCTACAAAGCTTAAGAGCCATTAAGCCACCCAAATCCACTCATTTCCTCTCTTCACAAATACTCAAGAAACTCAAATATTGGCAGTACTCAAAGATCAGTGAATCACAGACCCTATCTAAATGGAAACCAGGTCTACCCACTGTTTCATTTAGTTGTTTGTGGTCAAATTATATAATCTTCACTTAGAATAAACAATCAACAAAAAAGTAAGTAAAATGCTCATAATTTTTTTCTACCTGTCCATAATTTTCCTCTTCAAAACTCTGATTTTATGGTTATGTCTTCCTTTAATGAAAAGTTTCTAACAGTCACCTTTTTCAAATTGGATTAAGATGTTAACACAGCTGAAAGAGAATAAAAACAAGGCAGAGTGGGGTTGGGGGGAAGAGAGCAGAAGCTCACTGAGTGAAAAACACAGGCAGGTGAAGAGACAGCTATTTTCCTATTGTTTTAAAGTCAGTTTTGTTATACGTTTAAGTACACATTTTTCTATTCACGTTCTCATAAGGCTGAGATTACTATGTTATGTGAGTATACACCCCCCCCATCTCTTGATATTTCCTTACTGAACCAGTATTGATTTCTTCCCTAGACCTCATTTCATATTGTGCCCTGAAAATTAAATGATCTATTTAGTTTCAATATGGCCTAGGATTCTAATTGGATTTTGAGGCAGTAATTTATGTAATATTAATGGATACTTTCAGAAAACCACTAATTAACAGCTGACCTTTATTTTTCCTGTAAAGAAAGAAGAAAGAAAGAAAGATAGAATGAAAGAAAGAGAGAGAGAGAAACAAAAAATGAAACATTAAAAAA